>NW_011489342.1:262722-272706 GCF_000754665.1 Bison bison bison | reverse complement strand
GGCCGCCCGCGCCCATCCCCCGCCCGCGGCGGAAACGTCTCCGGTTTGAAAGATGCCGCCGCAGCCGCCCCCTGCCCGCCGAGCCACAAAGGGCCGAACCCCCTCCAGCCGCAGCCCTTCTTCCCTAGGTCTCCACAGGTCGCCCCCGGGTCCCCCGCCCGGGGCTGGCGACGCCTGCTCACCCGAGTCCCTCAGTCCTGAGGGTTGCGATCCAGTGCGGCCGGCGGCGCCGAAGACGCTGGGCCCCAGGAGCGCGGCGGCGGGGGCGTGGCCCTCCCGCGGCGGCTAGGGCCGGGGTCTCGCCTCCGCCTCCCTAAGAGGAAGGCTGGCGCCGCCGCCTCCCCTTCCTTCCGGTTTCCCCTCGCGCCCTCCCTCGGCCGCTCAGTCCTGAGCGGAAAACTGCGTCCTCTTTGGGCGCCGCCGCACGCTCCTCTGGGCCCGACCACCGCCAGACTCCTCCCCCGGGAGCCGCACCGCCCGCCCTCGCCGCCTCGTCAGCCCCGGGGCCGCGAGACGCCTGGTTGCCGCTCCCACCCCGCCCCTGCGGCGCGCTCTCGCCCTCTTGGCGGGCCCCTTTCGAAACCCGGGGACGCGCGGGCAGCGGACCGTAGCCCAGCCTTCTCCAGGTTTCTTTCCCGCCGCGCGCGCCTAGGCGCGCGCCTAACAGCACAAACGTCAGTTTTCGCAGTTTCCCGGGTTTCTTGGGACCACCCCCCCAACCCCGCCCGCCCTTACCCTCTCTTTCCCCGCCCTTTTCCTTTGCTAGATCCCACCGGAAAGCCAAAACAATTGGGTCCGCGCAGGCGCGTGGAGGAAGCGGAAAGAGCAGGAAGGGCGGGGAAGGCGCGAGGTGACGGGGAAACGCTTTTGAAGGGGTTTCCCTGGGAAGGTCAGCGGAGAGTCCGTGGAGGGCGCGTGCGCGGCGGAGGGGTCGCCCTCCAAGGAACGCGGGTGTGGGGCGCCAGGGGGTGCGGAGAAGGGAGGCTTCAGGCCTAGCCTGGTGAAAAGACAGCACGGAGAAACTCAGTCCTGGGAAATGCGGACAGCCAAGCACCAAGTTCTATGCCGTAGACTGATTTTTTTCCACCTCTCGAAATACAGAAATTTGCAGGCTGAGTCCGGGAGTGGGAACAAGGTGGACTAGACAACACCAGACCAGGGAAGAAAGAGAGGTGCTGGGAGGCTGAGTGGGCTTTGTCTCCTCGGCCCCTTCTCTCCAAAACACGATCTCCACTTACCAGAGCACGTTCGGTTTTCCAGTACTCATCAAGAGAGACTTCATGTCCTCGTCTCAAGGCCAAGGGAAAACTCAAAGCAGCACCTGAAAGAGCTTGCAGTTCTGCGGAGTGAACCGTTGGCGTGTGGAGGGAAGGCTCTTCAGCTAGTTTGTGCTGCAATGCCTCGGCTTCCAGCTCCCCCCAGTAACTCCAAAGGAGAGCCTTCAGCTTCAGTAAGCGAGGCTTTTATAACAGCCGTAGGCTGTGGCCCACTCCGGTGTGGTTAACTTGGTACGGCTTGCTAGCAAGCAGAAAGTCACAGATCTATTCTCTAGTTTGATAGAAGTTATTCACAGATCACGAAACTGTCAGAAATGCCCACATAGACTTCACCTACCTGCATAACTTCCATTCTTGGCAAAGCCCAATCTGGAGAATGTACGTGACCAATTATAAACTAAATGCACACATGTTACTGAAGAGCTTCTTTAGGCCAGATTAAATCAACTGAATACACACCAAGATATGTATGTCTGGGATTACGGCAGAATCTAGAAACTAATTCAAAGCATCTTTTATTAACTGTTCAGTATGCTCTCACTCTGCTTAGTCTGACTAAATGTCTGTTTTTGATACTTAAGATTCAAATCATTTAACAGGTAGTTGTGTTCCTACTCTGTGCCAGGCTGGATCCTGGAGATGCAAAGCCTAAACAAGAAGGCAGAAACAAAAAAAGGGTTTGTGTTTCCTCCTCTAGAAGACAGAATCATTTAAAATTTTTTTAAGGCGAATATCTATTTATTTTTATTTATTTATTTTGGCCTCACCGCGCTGGCATGTGGGATCCTAGTTCCTGACAAGGGATGGAATCCCCCTACCCCAACCCCGCATTGGTAGCAAGGAGTCTTCACCACTGGACCAGAAGGGAAGTCCCCAGGAAGAGAATATCTTGATAAGATTTTAGAAAAATAATTCTGAAGCATGGTGCATATTGGATTGAATCTGAGGTTACTAGTTAGGAGGCTGTAAAAATAATCCAGACAGGAGGTGGAGAGAGTCTGAACTAATGTGAGGATAGTGAAACAGAGTTGGACTTAAAACTAGCTAGATACAATATATAAGATTCAGGTACTAAGAGGATGAGGGGAAATAAGAAGTGAAGGATGACTGAGTTTTCCGGTTAGGGTGACTAGATAGTAATATCAGTATAGGAAAAGTAGTTAATTCTCAGGGTAAGAGAGTTCTAAAAGGTATCATTTTAATAGCTGTACAGTTAGGAATGCATATGGCTGCGAATAAAAAAATTCTGCAGTGGCTTAAAGAAGGGTCTGTTTAGTCACATAAACCTGAAGGTAGTTGGTTATCCTTGATTCAACAGCTCTAGAAAAGTAGAGCCAAATGTCTATGATTCTTTTAACATTTCTCTCACAATTCCAAGATGGCTGCAACAGTTTTAGCCTTTACATAGTTAGTTGTCAGAGGCAGGAATATAGGGAAAGGAATGGCTTCAGCCATCTTTTTCTTTTTTTCCCAAGAAAGTAAAAGCTTTCCCAGGATAATACTCCATACCCCAACTCAGCAGACTTTCACATACATCTCACTTTCTAGAACTGTAATTCAGCCAACTATAGCTGTGAAGACTTAGATTTTCCAAGGTCTAGCAAAAGCCTATTTGGGTCAGACAAGTAGCAATCTGCTACTTAGTTAATACTTACAGCATTACTTTATAACACTTAAAAGACTGTGGGATGGCAGGCTGGATTGAAGTTTCTAGAGTTTCCAAACCAATCTTTTGGTGTTTTATCTTAACTGGAAAAAGAACACGTTGAACATTTATTCTCAAATACTTGTACTTGTTTGCTGTTCCTTCCCTCCTCAAAGTTGTAGTCTCCTTAAAAATCCTTAAAGAAGACTGCAGCCATTAGGAAGAGGAGGCTGCTGCTGTCAGAGGAGGCTGACTCCTTGCAGCTACTGTGGTGCAACAACTGTAAAGTGTTTGTCACTACAAACCTCAACACCACCTTGCCTTCTTTACAATTTCACGTCTTAGCTCAGAAGCAGAACAATCACAGCTAGTTTGCCCATTTTAGGGAGATCATAAATCAGTATTTTCTAGCTTTTATACTAATTTTTTTTTTTTGCAATGTAAAGTAGCTCCCATGTGATCTGTATCTAAAACTAGGCACATGACATTGTTTCAAGCATTCCTTTTGAGTTAATAAGGCATTTTATTTTAATTAAGTGCCAAATGCCATGAAACAGAATTCTTAAGACTACATTTTAAACATCGTCATGATTCTAGAAAAGAAGGCAGAAATGATTATAAAAATAAATAAAATAAAAATGTAACCGGGAATATAAAGATGTAACTACACATTTTCTAAAGTTGAATTTTTGCTTAACCATTTCTGATGTTATAAATCATAATCATTTAAGATATTAAGATAATCTAAAATATTCTTAATGTTAATTTTAACCTATTTAAAAACCTTGGATTTGGGGGAAGAAATTACCAGGCCATCTGTGAGGGGGACAGTGCACAATCCACAGTTGGTTGAATCTGCAGATACAGCACTGCAGATAGGGAGGGCCCACTATAAAGTTATATGGACTTAAAGAAGGGTCAGTGCCCTTAAACTCCATGTTGTTCAAGGGTCAACCGTATACCCTTTTTATCTTGCTTCCCTATAACACGTACATCATGGATACTGGCTGAAGAAGTTGTGTAAACAGGCCTTCAGCGATATAGTGGTATGGTATGGGGCAAGGCAAATATTTTGTATTCCTACAATTATGTCTGTCTTTTAGTGAGCTTATATTGCTCATTGTGAACTTCACACATTTCGGGTCAGAAAGATCCCCTGGAGTAGGAAATGGCAACACACTCCAGTATTCTCGCCTGGAGAATCCCATGGACAGAGGAGCCTGGCAGGCTACAGACCATGGGGTTGCAAAGAGTTGGACACGACTGAGCGACTAACACTTATACGCACCATGAGAAAACTGCAGAGCTCCAGGAGGTGAAACTCATGGAAATGTGGGGGCTCCATCAATGACTTGGTCTCCCTGGAGTTTTTATTTCTTAGACTTGTCAACACTGAGCTTCCAGAAATTTGTCAATTAAAGTTCAGGTTTCCCCACTCAGGGCTAGTTCCCATAGAGGTTGCTTCTTTTGGGCTTCACCAGTAAATTGTGATTCTCTGTCTGTCCTAGAATCAGCCATTTCTTCAAGTTCTGATTCCTCCAAGTGGAGAATGACATTTAGAAACCAAGATTTGAGGGCTAGGTGTCCTTGTTTCCAAAGATATTATTGCTTTAGGCCCTCTCAGCAAACAGAACCAGAAAACAGATGTAAGCTTATGCATACGCATGTATGCATGTTTGTACATACATGTAGACCAAAAATTAAGGAGCCTGCCAGACTACAAACATGAGATTGCAAAAGTCAAATATGACTTAGTGACTAAACAACAACAACAGAAAATTTAAACAAAAAATGTGAATTAAAAGGATATTTATAAATAAAGAACATCTAATAATTAGTGGATAAAACTTTTTGTTAAATTTACGCAACCATTTACAAAATTTGAATACTTACAAGGCTATATAAAACAAATCCAAACTAATGCCAAATTATTGGCGACTTTGAACAAAATGCACTATAATTAGAAATCAATAATAAAATATTAGCCAAAATAATCTGATGTTTGTAAATTGAAAAACTTTGTTCTTAATAATTCAAAGGATCATGAAAAGAAGCATATTGCAATTAGAAAAAGGAGCAAAGAATGGAAATTAGAAACTATTTGGAAATAAATTACTATGAGAATTCTTCATAACAACTTGTAAAATGCAATCGAAGAGGTATTTAGAAGGAAATGTATAACTTTAAACATGTATATATGAAATAAAAATAATTAGCTAGATGTCCAACTCATAAGCTAGAGAAGTAAACAAGAGGAAATCCAAAGACCTTTAAAAATACAAATAAAAGAACAGTAATTACTACATCGGAAATAAAGGAGAGGACCAGCAACAAAACAGTTTGTACTTTGATAAGACTAATGAAATGGATATAGTTTTGAGCACATTGATCATGAAAAAATACAAAGGACAAAGAACATTAAGACTCAAAATGAGAACATATTTATAGATATCACAACCACTTTTAAAAAATAAAAAATCATGAAAACTTTTATAGCTACAAATTGGGAAACTCAGACAAAAAGAACAAATTCCTAGAAAAATTCCAAGTCGTTAAAACAAAATCAAGAAATTAAAAAAACAGACTTATAAACATTAGATAAAATGCATCAGTAGCCAACTCTACTTACAAAACAAAATACACAGTGTACTCTTACAGCAAAGTTCTAATAGACTTTCAAGGAATAAATAGATAATCCTTGTCTTATGCAAATTGCTCTAGAGAACAGAAAAAGATGGCAAGTTATCTAGTTTATGTTACAGTATGAGGCTAAGATATCTTGAAACCAAGAAAAGACAATATAAGAATTAAAAATTATAAAACAATTCCACTTACAGTCTTAGTTTCCAAAATTCCAAATAAAATACCAGCAAATGGGATCCTACAATGCATATTAAAATATATCAAGACCAAGGTGGGGAAATTCCCTGACAGTCCAGTGGTGAGGACTCCCTGCTTCCATTGCTGGGGGCCTGGGTTCGATCCCTGGACAGGGAACTAAGATTTCACAAGCTGTGCAGCACAGCTAAAAAGAAAAGAAAAATTAAAAAAAGACCAAGTTGGGTACACCCTAGGGATACAAGGATTGTTTAACAAGAGAAAAATTCTTTAAAGAATCTGCTTTATTAGCAAGATGAAGAGGGAAAAATATGATTATTTCAAAGATGCAGGAAACCATTTGTTAAAGTTCAACATTCATTCAATATTTTAAAACTTAGCCAGCTGGAATAAGAGATCCTACTAATTTGCTAAAGGATGTCTCAAAAATAACCTACAATAATACTTTATAGTGTATCATTAGAAATTAAATACAGGAATTCCCTGGTGGCACAGATAATAAGAATCTACCTGCCAATGCAGGGGATAGGGGTTCGATCTCTGGCCTGGGAAGATTCCACCTGCCTCGGAGCACAACTCCTGAGCTTGTGTGCCACAACTTCCAAAGCCTGTGTGCCTATAGCCTGTGCTTGGCAACAAAAGAAGTCACTAATGAGAAGCCCTCGAACCACACACACACACAAAAAGCTTAATTAAAAAAAAGAAATTAAGTACAAGACAATGCTATCTGCTATCTATTTTTTAATTGAATATTGTGCTGAAAGTTTTCAAAATTAACATAAGATAAATAAGATATTCATTGAAAAGGAAGAAACAAAATCCATTATTTGTAATAGCTCATTTGAGTGTTCACATAGAACATCTAGTCAAATCCACAAAAAATCGAAACTAAGAGTTCAGTAAAGTTGCTGGAATATAAAATCAGTATGTAAACATCCATAGTATTCCTATATCCCACCAACACAGTTAAAAATGTAATTTAAATAAATCATTTTTCAGTAGCAAGAAAAGCTGTAACTCTAAAAGGTATTTATAAAAGAAATTATAAATTAGAACCTTGTATTTAAGATTTATCCATAGAGACAGATGTGATTCTAGTTATTTCATTTAATTTCTGTGTAGTGTACTTTATCTATACTCCAATTTATTTATCTATTCTTTTATGGACAGTTAAGTGGCTTTTGATTTTTTTTATATTATAAGTAATGCTATAATAACAAACACTTTAAATAAACAGCTCCTTGTGTGTATATGCAAGGTTTTTCCCAAGGATATTTTAAGAGGCAGAATTGCTGCTTTATGACTTCATGACACATTTTCAGCTTTTTCAGATACTGTCAACATGCCCTCCAGAGTGATTTTTACCAATTTATACTCTCATGAGTAACTGTCACTCCACTTCTTCCTTAACCCTTGGTGTTTTCAGACTCACTTTCCTCCCCAATATGATAGTTATGAATGGCATCTCATTGCAAATACGACAAGAATGAAGGCTCCTTAGGAATTATAATTCTGTTTTCCTTCGGGCTATTTCCTTAGGGCTAGAATTGTGCTGGTACCATTATAGGGATTTAAATTTTGTGAATGGAATGAATGAACAAAGGATAACTAGTGAGGCTCTTTAGGTGTGGAAAGCAAGACCATCATTACATTTGTGTTTAAAATTTCTATCTGAAATCAGCATGTCAATTGAGAGGAAAGTAGAAATCACTTCGCTTTAATAAGAGATGAAGACTGTTAAAATGAGAGTGACACTGACCACACAAACACTAGAAAAGGCGCTGGGTCTGGAAATCCAAAGAAAGACCTCATCCTACTCCCCTTCCAACTAGTAGAACTGCAACTTAACGTATGTGGACAGATTACTTAACCTCCCTGAATCTTAGGAGTCCTCATCTTAAAATAGAGATGATAATAATAACACCTATTTGGAATCTTGAGCAGAGAACACACAGTTCACTAGCTGGACATTAATGCAAAAATAGCAACCACCATCTAACCTCAGACATCCTAACACAAAATGCCTCAGTTGGCACAAAAACATCCTTACATCAATGGTCTAGTTGGAATCTATGGACCAGGTAGTACCACTCTCTATTTCATTCTTGACATCTTCTAGCATTGCCTCAAAGTTCCCAGTTAGCTGGCATTTCTGGGAACTTTCATTTCAGTCCTTCTCCCTGCTGACCTACCTACCAACTTGCTCAACTACGCAACCTGGAAGACCTGTTTAGCTAAGCACAAGCCACCATATCCCTCACCTATTTGAAGCTTATTCCCTCCTAAGGACACTCCTGTTCTGAGCTGCCCTTATGAGAAGGTTCTTCATGCTCCCACTCTCCATGCACTCCAGGGCTGAGACATGAACACTAGCAGGTGGCAGATCCAAGCTTTCTGGGTACTTAAGATTATGAAACTCAGGGATTCCATTTAAGAAAAGTATCAAGTTATGAATACAAGCATCTTGTGATGTTTCCATCTCTCACCTTGCTGGTCACTCTGCCACATTCATTGAGGACAGAAGAACCTCTAAATGACTATAATATGATATATTATATCATATATCATATGATATATGTGTGTGAGATATCCATTCTCACACCACAAACGCCCTCCTCTAGCTCTTTCATTCTCATGTATAAGACTTCCATTACTTTTTCTTAACTTGATCAGCTCCTCTCTGACATTACTTTCTCTCCCTGACTACATGCTAAGTCACTAAGGGAGGTAAGGCACCTAGGGAGCACGGTTTATGGAGGCGCTCACACTCAGGGTCACACAAGTGCAGGGTATGCATATGTGTTACGATGTATTACTTTAACATCTCACCATTACACTGAACTTTCTTGAGCCCTTGATTTCTCTTCCTATAAGCCCTGCAAAACCACAGTCCTTGATCCACCCATCCATTCTGTCTCTCCCAAGTGACTGAAAATGACGAGGCAAGTGACATACCACTGCAGATGAGGGCCAATACAAATTTCTGAATCCCATCCCCAGGTCAGCCCCTAGTTCTACCAGCAGCTCTTTTCCGTCTATAAATTACTCCTCCTTCTATTCCATGGGGCAATATGGCAGGCATTGTTAGTACTATTCCTACCCTTCTTGACTGAAAATATAGTAATAACAAGGTAATAGAATTAAATTCCTGCTTTCAGGATTTCATTTCTCTCCAACCTCAGAGACTTTCTCCTGTCCAAGGCCAAGCACTGCAACCAGACTGGACTACTCTCCCATTCTCAGAACGTTGTCTTAACATCCCTCTCTCTCCACTGTCAGTAACGTCTCCCTGTCTCTCCTTGCCGGAGATAAATACACCTCAATTCCTCTCTTTCAAAAAAAGAAAAATCTGAAAGCCCCCCAAATCCTCCTTACAACTCCATGACTCCCCTCCATTACTGTCCTATAGCTTATCTTCCATTCACACACAAAGAGTACTCTACTCACCAGCTTCCCCTTCTCACTGCCCACCCATCACCCCAGAGATGATGCCCACACCTCCCTGTATCACCACTGCCCCCGACCACTAGCATCTTCATCACTAGCATCCCCCGAGATGCTGCTCTCAGCAGCATGAAGCACGCTTGCTCACCCCACCTGTAGAAATCTTCCTCCTCTCAGGTCTGTCCTTCATCTAGGTTGGCCTCCTTCGTCTCTTCTCCTCGGTAGGCTCCTCTTCCTTAAGTGTCAGCGGCTCTGTGCCCAAGTAAGGAAGGAGACCAGGAGCTCAGAGAGGCGGCTGTGACCCGTCCTAACTCAACACACTCTGAGGAGGGGACAGTCGGAGGGGCGGGGCAGAAGGGCTCTGTCCTCTAGAAGAGCCGAGGTCAGGGCCCCCACGCTCACATGGATATGCAGAAGGGAGAACTGGGGTTCACCCCAGAGTGGGTGGAGAGGACCATTTACCCCAACAAGTCTCACACTAGTTTCTTGCAGCGTCTTCTGTCTGGGTAGTCTGGTCCCGGAGCTCCGACAGGGCGCAAGCGCAGGGGGCGGGGCCTGCGGAAGAAGCTGCACGTGAGGGTCCGGACCATGGGCAGTTAGGTCTGACTAGCCCGGGTTGTGTGCTCCACGACTTCCAATTGCCTAGAGGCTTGCAGTCACAGACGTCAAGCTAGATCAGGTTGGTGTCACTAATGGGAACATGGCGTCGTACAGGACACAGGGGCGCAGGGTTTGGAGGTCTTAGGGACAGACTGGCCTACAGGGAGGAGGGTGGTAGGA
>NW_011489342.1:242967-262371 GCF_000754665.1 Bison bison bison | reverse complement strand
CCTGCCACCCAGGCTCCCCAGTCCTGACGAGGGACGAAGATGATTCCCTTACTTCACAACATTTTACAGGGTGGAGTGCAGCTGTCCTTTTCTGACTACGAACACGCTGTTTTTTCAGCGAAAATAAACTGGCCAGAAAACAACGAAAAATTTGAGGGCAATAACTCCAGATCTTTCTTCTATGTGCCGCCCAAGGCCCAGCAGCCTCGCCTGGGTCCCTGGTACCAGAATCCTGCCTGTAATCCCCTCTCCATTTCTGGGGCAGGTGAGGAATCTGAATCCCCAAGGAGGTTCAGTGGGATTACCGGCCATCCCTATAAACGGAAGCCTGAAGGTTTTCTAACACCTTTGTCCATTACTTCCCTTTCCTCACCCTGGGTTCACACTAAGAGATTGTGGCAGCCCACGGGGCAGTGTTTGTCGTTCAGGTTAATAGGAAACATTCTAATTCTAGCTATATGCCAGCTACTGTGCTAAATACTAAAAGTAGGTTCTCTGATTTGACCTCAACAACCCATGAGCTCGGTATTGTTACTGCGCTTGTTTCCCAAAATAGGGAGCCAAGGCTCCCAGTCAGTGACTGGCCCAGGCTCACAGCATAATCCAATCGAAGTCTTCGCATGTTGTGAGACTAGTCTGGCTGAGAGAGGTACCCTAGAGGTTTCTAGTCTCCTGTAATATTTTTAACAAGGCCTAAAGGTTCTAAAAGCTGTTATGGTGATGTCAGAAAAGTAGTTTGGAAGAAGCAGACAAATAAGACTTGAAAATGTCTGGAAGGCAAACATCTAGGATTTCATTCAGTGCATGGGGGGAAGGGCTGTGGGCAGGCAGGAGGATCCATGAGGTGATTCTCCCAAGTATCCTGCTGTGGATAAAGCCTGTTGTGTATATAGTGTAACTTTTCCAAGTAGAAAACCAGGTGTGATGAGGAGAGCTTTTGAATTCATCAGTCACCATTCCCAGATGAATAGTAGTCAGTCTGAGAAAGAGAACCTTGAGCCAGTTTATGGCTGGTGACCTACAGTTCCTCACTGTGTCTCTACCCAGCAGATGTTGGACTAGCACCTCCACCATGAGCCACTTCCTTCAAGAAACCTTACTATATATAAACCATTGGGTCTGTTTCTCTGAAGATTCCCTAATTAGTACAGATGTTGAAATGTTGTTTTGAAATGGTACAGAGACAAGAATTTTGAGGGGGAAAAGTGTTGAGTACAGAGGGTAGGGGGTTCTAACAGAAAACAATTCATAGTGTATCTTAAATATTCCTTGAATTAACAGGTTGAGATGCCTCTGTGATTTTTTCCACACCATTCCCCCTCAGGTTTAAATTATTTATCCCTGAGAGTTGTGGTTTAGGAGAATTAAAGTGGTGAGTGCTGGGAGTAGGAATAAAATTTCTAATTTTTTTTATTCCAACATGATTCAGACTTTAGTGAAAAAAAAAGAAATGTATAAAATTACACGAGTAAAGCCATCTAGTCAACTTCTGGTTAGCTAGATGGGGACTCCAAAGACATAATCCATTTTTTAGTCTATTTCCCTCTTATTCTAGGTTTTGATTTTCTCTGTGTTGGCCTCACTGTTAGCCACTATTTCAGAGTGGCAAAGATGCTCACATTTCCAGGCCTATAATGATTCTGTGGCTAGTCATTCAGGAGAAGAGCATACTCTTCTAATAGTTTCAACAAGAATTCCAGATTTGACCCTCCACGGACTAGCTTTGAAGTTATCTGTCTCTATGGTTACATGAACTACCTTTTGTAACTTCTAACCTCTTAAGAGGGCTTCCCAGGTGGCTCAGTGGTAAAGAATCCTCCTGCCAAGTAGGAGACATGGGTTCACTCCCTGGGTCAGGAAGATACCCTGGAGGAGCAAATGGCAACCCACTCTAGTATTCTTGCCTGGGAAATCCCATGGACAGAGGAGCCTGGCAGGCCCTAGTCCATAGGGTCACAAAAGAGTTGGACACAACTTAGCAGCTAAACAACAACAACAAACCTCTTAAGACAATGTTGAAATCCAAGCTGAGACTTCCTTTTCTTTCAGTAAAGGAAAATACCCATATGCATATGCTTATGCAAAATATTAGGTCAGGTACGAGAGGCACACTGATGCATTCCTTGACAGTGAAACTGAGTTCATGAGATAGCTGCACAACACTGATTTGAATGTAACTACCACTTCTTTTATATAGTTAGAAGTTTCATCTTGGCTTCACTTGTCGGTTGTACAAATCCGTCTGGCAATGTCAGATGCCTTTCCCCAAAATGTATTTGTATGAGAGAAATGTGTCTGGTGTTATTGACACCACTGCAGTGGTTATCCCTAAAGAGCGGAAATGGGGGGGTGGGAAACGTGTGTGTGTGTAGGGGGGTGGGGAATGAATAGTGCTGAATACATAGGCTTAGGAAGGATTTTAAATCCAAAGAACTTTTGTTCCCTTTTACTCTGTAAGGTCTGGTATTATTCTTCTTGTAACCATGACAAGCCTGAGTATGCGCTTGGTCTCTTTTAAAAGGCTACAAAGTTGGGAGTGCTGTTCTTAATATGCTGCCCAACTGATGGCCTGGGAATCACCAGGTAGAATAGATGCCTGCCCTAGAGCTGTTCTAGTGTGAAGAGGGGTTCTGGAGGCCCCACTGATATAGTCATTCCTCCCTCATTGGTTGACTTCTGCGAATGTCCAGGGAGGAACTAGGGGCTGTTAACCAACTGGCATTGAGTAAACTCAGTATTTTAACAATTGGTAAAAAAAAAAAAAAAAAAAAACACAATTGGTATGGATGTACAGGTGTGCACTGGGTGAATGTTGTGACTGGCTTCAGGAGACAAAATGACTATCCCCTTCTCTTTCTAGGTTTCAGAAATGGAAGTCTGTATTTTCCGTGTTCTATGGTGCTCAGTGAGTATCCTGCCTTCCTTGTTCCTCAGTCCTCATTGCCCACTATCCTTAATTGAAGACCCGTAGTCCCTATATCTTATAATGTGGCACAATTCCAACAATATGGTGGCTATGGGGAAGAAATGAAAATGAAACACACACACACTGAACCTCAACAGGCTGAAAACATGAATAAAAACAAGATGTGCACTCAGAAGGCAAAACCCATGACATAGGAAGGGTGACTAGTATCCCTAATTTTGACATTGAAACTGACAACATTCATCAAGAAACATATGGGGCTTTGATTTTCGTTGTCCAGAAGAGGGAGCTAAATGGCAAGAGCCCTTCTAATTACACTGTATAGAAACGCACCTCAAGGAAGCTATGCATCCAAGAAAGAGCTAAGGAGGCTAGAACAGGGCAAAGGATCCTCTATGATAAAATTCTGGAAATCACTGAAACAAACTGTGGGTTTGTATGATGTGGCTTATGGTAAAACTATGCCAGAGAACGTACTGCAGCACAATGGAATTTCACAGAGTTCCTGTAAAAGTAGAGGTGTGCTTTATAACCTCATGAGGGTGGAGACCACATTGCATATAAAGATGAACACAGAGTTGTTCAGTCAGAGCAGTATTTTGATGTTGTAAGACATGATGAGATGTTAAAATAAGAATTTATCATAGAGATGAACTTCGATGAGGAAAATAAGAGATATGCAACTCTTTCCCAAACCCACCACCTCTGAATGACAGAGATGAGATCCAGAATACCCAGAATTCAAAACTGTACTAGTCTGCTCCAGCATGGAAGCAGTTAAAGACCTGAGCCTACATTCAGAATCGTCTCAGAAGCCCTTTACTGCAGGGGAAAGTATGCCAAAGAACAGTAGCGGGAGTCATGGCTCCCTTGAGACTGTGGGTGGAGAGGAAGAGAGCAACAGCTACCCTGAGATGCCTGTCCCGTCCCCTCCCTGCTTGGCTCAGGTCAGCAAAGAAGATGAGGGCATCCAGTGCAATATGAGCTGGTAGATTGAGATATAGTCTGGGAATTCCCCTGAGTCTTCACCAGGAAGTAGTAGGAAGGGAGCAGAGCAGATGTCAGTGGGGAACAGGAACCAGGATGAAGTCTATGAGGTGGAGAACAATGGCTGCGAGGGGGAAGTTCCCTCCCCTACCTGGTTGGCCCAGGTCAACAAAGTGGATGAGGGCATCCAGTACGACATGAGTTGCTTTGAAGCCCAGGTAGAGAAATCCCCCAGTAAATGCCCCCCAAGGGGTGAAGAGACAGTATCAGACAGCAAAACCAGGGGATCTTGGAAACAACCAATCACCAATAGGAAATTAAGTGCAGATAAAGAGGAAATGATCATGAATGATGAGACTGGGGAGGTGTATAATGAGAACTTGAAAAGGTGTGCGAAGATTAAAAAGACCTTGAAAGGCAGGAAGCTGAAAGAGCTGAGCAGTTTCTCAAATGTTAAGACAGCCTATATGCTGAAGAAAAGAGTTGCTTTGACCATTGTGCTTCCTGAGGATTCAGAAGACTCTGAGTTGGAAGAGGAGGGTGACATGGATGAGGTAGGATGCCTCCTTGAAGAAGTGAGTCCACGGGGTCCTCTGACATCTTCCAAAGGAAGGTCTTATCATGAAGCTGGAAGGATAATCAGGATGCCACCTGAGAACTCCCTCTCCAACTTATGGTGTGGCCCACCAGAAATTAGCAAGTTATTACAAGTTCGTGGTGAATATGAGTGTGTCTGTGTCCCTGCAGTTTACTAGTGGAAACGACAGGATGGCTGTGAAAGCAGTGGTGTCAGGCTCTGAAGCAAACCCACCATGGCCAACAAGGAGGGACTGCAGTCCAGGAGAGCCTCTCACAAATCCCTGGAATGTAAGTGACTAATGTGTTCATATACTAATTGGTTGTCTGTGCTGGTTCCCTACCAGGTGACTCAATAGCATTTCTTCATTTTGAAAGTGTGTTGTCACTTAAACTGTACTGTCCACATTCAAAGGATTTGCAAAGAGACTCTGTTGAAATTTCTGCATTCCAGGAAATTGCAGTGTAATGGGAAGTGAAGTGCTCCAGGAAAAGATGATAGAGAGCTGGGTGGTGGTGGGCTGAGGTAGTCAGGAGGACATCAGTCTAGTTGGATGACTGAGAATGGTAAGTCCACATGCAGGCAGAGACTTCCCACACAAATTTAGGATCTGTTGGGAAATAAATGGACTTCCCTGGTGGCGCAGACGGTAAAGCATCTGCCTACAATGTGGGAGACCTGGGTTCAGTCCCTGGGTCAGGAAGATCTTCTGGAGAAGGAAATGGCAACCCACTCCAGTATTCTTGCCTGGAAAATTCCATGGATGGAGGAGCCTGGTAGGCTACAGTCCATGAGGTCTCAAAGAGTCCGACACAACTGAGCGACTTCACTTTTGGAAATAAAAGGACAAAGTTTGGAGAGGGAATAGAGACAGCAGCATGATCTCAGATGGACAGCCAGGGCAGGATTCTGTTTGAGATCATCCTGCTGGAGGGAAGAATTATGAGGAATTGGGAAGGAGGCTGAGAATGGGGTAAAGTAAGAGTGTTTCTCTTCCCTTACAGACTTTTATCCTGTAGGCAATAAGTGGCTAATCCAGACTGAGTAGAGAAATGAAATGAAGGGGCTGTAGGAATTTCAACCAGCATATAAAGTATTTTGTAGGAGAAATTAGAATGGAGCGTGACTATATGGCTGAAAACCAGTTTTATTCAACAAAAAGTGTTGCAATTCAACAGAACAAAGTGATGAAGATCCTGACTAGCATAAGATAGACACATGACAGGCCTAATACAACTATATCTTTAAAAGGTGGAGTTTGCACGTGAGTACACAGAAAAAAATGGTAACTTCCATGGAAAAGAGTTAACTTGGGAAGAGAAGTTGCTTTGCTTCGCTGTGTGGGTTGTGGTTGGGAGAAGTGTAAAATGGTGAGATAGAGGGACTGGACTAGCAGCCCATCCACACCTGGGCCATCCTAGGACTGGTGGGGTACAGGTGACAGGAGTGGGGAGGGAGGGAGGACCCCAAGGAGAGCTTTGGGAGATGATTATGTCTGGGGGTGCAAAGAATGAAGCAAAGCAGGTAAATGAAGAATGGGACACATAAGGGCCCCAGGGAAGTTTGGTTCTAGTCTTAGTCCCCAAACCTTTGGACTTGACATGTTTAAGCCTACTATGTCCATTCAGAAGTTGGGATATTGTCACCTCTTAACTTGGCTGTAATAATAAATTCAGTTCATGCTCAGTAATTTGGAAGGGATTTTTAAAAACAGGGTCACTTTACATGAGCACTTTTTTGGCTTTGGTGTGTTTAGTCCCTGCTTATAAAAGATGGCAACAGAGACTGTTCTCAGCCACTGTGTTTAGAGAACACTTATGCACAAGAAATGGAAGCATTGTGTAAGCTCCATAACGAATGAGACCATTCCAGATGTGTGAGCCCTAGACTGCAATGTCTAAATTGTAAAATGAATAAACTAAAACACCAGCCACTTACCTTTAGTCGTCTTCTACATTCCGCATGTGGTTTCCCATCAGAGTGCAAGTGAATCTCTCTATTTGGGGAAATCACATCAGTTATAAATTTACCCTCCCCCTTCACAAAATTGTAGTTTTCAGCACTTTCTCCTTTGGCCAAGTCTGAAAGAAAGTCTGGAAAATTCCCTGGTGGTCCGGTGGCTAGGACTCATTGCTTTCACAACCAAGTTGCTGGGGTTCAATCCTTATCCTGATCGGGAAACTAAGATCTCACAAGCTACGTGGTGCGGCCGGAAAAAAAAAAAAAAACACAACAAACACCTGATTGACTTGTTCCGTGAGGAAGATAATGGAAACTCAGTTTACTCCTGGTTACACGGTCAACATTTTAATTTCCAGGCTGAAGGCTCTCTTCTATAAATTGTCTGTTATTTTTGGCCAGTGATATTTTTTGCTGCCGCAAACTATAGAATCGTATGGAATAGTGTCTTGAAGATTGGTCATTTTCTTGAAAGATGTGTTTTTTTTTCCCCCTTTTGTTTTTTAAGCATCTTGGATTATTTAATGTATAAATCCCTTCTCTCAGGTAACTGTGGGAGATAAAAAACCAAGGTCCCTTACAAATTAACAGAGATCAGAGGCAGATGTTAAAAAGTGCAGGAAATATCCAGCAGCTCTTGCGGTTGGTATCTATCCTGTGTTCAGTTTGTCTTACGATTTGCTCTTTGGACTTTGGGGTTTCCTATTTGGTGCCTGTTCTGCCCTCCAAACTAACACTGCTTATGAGCAACAACAAACAGCAGGGTTCCACCCAGGTAACAGACATACCTTGTAAGGAAGGCCTTACCTTTCAAGATTAGAGGCAAAGCCTTTCAATACTGTGGAATGTTATTTTTATACCGGTTTTCATACTTAACTCCTAATGCTGTTGATGGTATTGTGGGTTACATGTTGATGGTATAGTGAGTTACATGAATGTATATTGTGGGTTACAGGGAATTTTGTAGGTGATCCTGGCAGATCTTACGTTCAGTACTGGAAGCTTAGCAACTCCCTTAAGGGTGGTAGCATGCCAGGGTTCCCTTCACACAGGTAACCCTTCCTCACAGTCAAGCCCTAGTCCTGGAGCGGTGGCTTGATAGCCCCTTAAAGGCCATTTCTTCCCTGCAGTGGTCACAAAGGGAAGAATGATAACTAAGCTCAGGCAAACTGTCAAGATCTTTAGCTTTATCCTAAAAATGAAAACTATAGATATTGGTAAAGATTTTCTGTATAACATCTTGAGTCTGTGATACAACTAGTTTAAGGAAATGTATTCCATTGTTCTTTCATAGGAAACAAATTGCTGAGTTCCAGCTTCAAGGAAGAGCTAAATTATACGTGTTCTTTCTTGATTGAACTTTTAAAGCATTATATCAGAAAAGCAAGTTAAGAAAAAGTGACATTGTAAAGCCTTTGGAATTATAAGTTGTAAAAGAGCAAATGAATTGCAGGTGTATGATTTTTAAGCATTTTCTTCTCCTCTCAAAATGGCGACATCACCAGTTGTCATGAATAGTGTTGTGATCTCTACAAACCTCTAGATAAGGAAAAAAGGATGATGGAGTGGAGGGCATAAAGGATTAAGCATTCCCTACAAAGAACTATCGTGAAGATAGCATACTGACAATTTATTTATAAATGGAGGCCAGGCACATAGGAGGTCCATGGATGGATATTTCCAGGGGTGGCCTGTGGAATTATGTGCTTTACTTTCAACCAGTGTAAGTGCTTAGGGATAAAGGAAGCTTTAGGCAAACAAAAGAGCTTTATACTCAGAATCTAGGACTTATGTGGTCAATTGGTGGAACCGATCTCCCAACAAATGGTGCAGGTTAGGTTTTGGACTACATGCTAAAAAGATTTTTAAGTGATCGGAGGCTCTCCCAAGGTTATTTAAAAGAACAGAGCAGATGTGAGGGGATGGGGGTGCCTCCAAGAATGGGTTCCTTCAGTGTTACTTCCAAGTTACCCTATGATGAAAATGTCCTGGAGAAAAATGTCCTTTAATTCCCTATGTGTGCGTGCTAAGTTGCTTCAGTTGTGTCTGACTCTTCAGTTATGTGTGACTCTTTGCAGCTGCGTGGACTGTAGACCGCTAGGCTCCTGTGTCCATGGATTCTCTAGGTAAGAATACTGGAGTGGGTTGCCATGCTTTTCTCTGGGGATCTTCCCAACTCAGGGATAGAACCCATGTCTCCTGTGGCTCCTGCACTGCAGGTGGATTCTTTATCCTTGAGCCACTGGGGAGGCCACTTTATTCCCTATATTAACCAATTATCCCTTAAGATGGATTAATCCCTCTAAGTGATTAAGCACTACATTTTTTTCATGTGAGAAGCAAAGGATGATAGTGTGTCCAGGGCTGGTCTTATAAGGCCTATAATTTTGTCTAACTCCTTAAAGATTTTGTTTAGATACACCCCACCCAAGGCTAGATTATGTGATACTCCTGTGTGTTCTGGCATCACCTATATCTTCACTTTCATAGCCCATTTAATGACATGACAGATGAGACCTGTAACATTCTTAACTTCATCAAAGGAGACCATATATTCCTTAGGGTTGTGAATTAATGTAGCCAATGCAGTATCCCTGAGAGTATAGAGCCTGGAACATCATACATATGCAGGTATTTGTGAATGAATGGCTTAGTGTTAATTTTATGAGATTAAGTCAGACCTTGTGGGTTGGACCCTAGAAAGTGGGGAAGACAGTGATACCAGTATATGGAAAGGGAAGCACAAAGACAGAGGACAGTACTAATGAACATTTTCCTGCTTTGTAATTCTTTCCAAAGTCTTGCCTTTATCCTAGAGGAGAGATGAAAAGTCAAGGATGAATTTGGAAAATGAGAGTCTAAGATGAAGGATAACTCCTGACCACACCCACCTTTCACCCACCCAAGTGGCCATTGTACCTCTGTGACATGTTGAGTTCCTTAGGACCAGACTCTGGGGTGGAGATTTGGGTGCAGGAAATTTAATGGGACGTGTTATAGGGAATAACATCTCTGAGGGGACAAAGAAGGCATGATTAAGTGGAGAGAAGAGTTTGGATATGTTGTAGGTACAACAAAGGCCTTGGCCAATCCCACTGAGAGCTCATGAGCTGTAATGATCCAGAATTGTCCCAGTTAGGGCAAGAGGCTGCAGAGAGCAGTCATTGTGATGCAGGATGCCCCTGGAAATGAGGTACGGCCTTGGATAGGATAGCTGTCTTCAAGAAAGAACAGTCCCTGGAAAGGGCAAGTCATTTGCAACTGTTAAATAAAGTCAGCTGTTGACTAGCAGTTGGGACAAGGTGAGACTATAACAGGAAACAAGATGGTCTCTGCCTTCAAGAATCTTCCAGACATGTGAGCAAGCATTAATTACGACAAATACGGTGGCTCAAAACAGTATCCATCAACTTCTGGTCTCTGGTCTGGTGTATAAAGAGGTTAGAAGTCTTCACTCTTTCCTAACAAGTAAAACTAATGATCAGATTTTCTTAAATCTGTTAGAGAATCATGGTCTCAGGGCAAACCACTGACCCAAAAATCAGAGAGATGGACTAATAAAGAGTCAAAACTGACTGAAGCAGAAGCCTTTGTGGGAGCCAGGGTAGGATACTTTGCTATATGCCAAAAAAAAAAAAAAAAAACCCACCTCTGGTTTTAGAATTCTTGTGAGTTGGTTCTGATCACCCAAACAGTTGCCCTTTGAAAAAACCAAACTGTCCAGAAATGTAAGCTAATCATGGGAGTAAAATCCCTTCAAGTAATGGTTCTACAGGTTTGGGCAGGAAATCTGGGGGCCATTTTACAATTGTGTCAACCACAGCCATGATGACAGGCTAAGATACCTTAGTAAAGAGAGGTCTGGTGGCTTCTTTTGACTTCCTTAATAGGATTAGTGAGTGGGGTGGGGATGGTGGTGGGTTTGAGGGAGAGATTTTAGGATGAAGAAATTTGATTGGTCAGCTTTGTGGGCTCAGCAGTCTGGAAATTCTAATTCCCAGAGGAGGAGGAATTTGGTTTGAGATTCTTTTGGGTAATCTGGGCAGAAAAACCAGAGGTCAAGGGAGATAACAGGCTTAATTGACAGCCACAGAATGTAGGCCAGAAATAGAAGACAGAGCAACCTGGAGTGAGGGACAAGGCACAGGAATTAACTTGCAGGGGCTGCAGTGAGTGGAGAGATTCCAGTTAAAGCAGAAAGTGGAGAAAGGCTTTAAAAAGAGGTTAAACATTTAGATCAGTAGTTCTTCAGACCTGGTCCCCAAACCAACAGCATCAGCATCGTTTGGGAACTTGTTAGAAATGCAGATTCCCCAGTCCATTCTAGAATTAGTAAATTGGAAATTCTAAAAGTAGGAGTGAGGCACGAGAATCTGTTTCAACAAGCATTCCAGGTGATTTGATGCCCCATAAGCTTGAGAATCATTGATATTCTTCTATATTGTAATAGAATATGTTTATCATGAATGGGACTCCAGCAGGAGAAAGGAAATTTCTGGAAGCAAAATTTTCTGCTGCATGGTGAACTGGAAATGCCAAAGATAAGTTTAAGACATTGCTTGACTTAACTGGCCTTAGGGTTTTCAGAAAGAAGTTCAGAGCCATTCCAGCCAGTTGTGTTATTGAGACACACTTTTCAAGGCCAAGACTAGGAGCAGTTGGAAGAAAAGTTATGACCAGCCTAGACAGCATATTAAAAAGCAGAGACATTACTATGCCAACAAAGGTCTGTCTAACTCAAAGCTATGGTTTTTCCAGTAGTCATGTAGGATGTGAGAATTGGACTATAAAGAAAGCTGAGTGCCGAAGAATTGATGCTTTTGAACTGTGGTGTTGGAGAAGACTCTTGAGAGTCCCATGGACTGCAAGGAGATCCAACCAGTCCATCCTAAAGGAGATCAGTCCTGGGTGTTCATTGGAAGGACTGATGCTGAAGCTGAAACTCCAATACTTTGGCCACTTGATGTGAAGAACTGACTCATTGGAAAAGATGCTGATGATGGGAAAGATTGAAGGCGGGAGGAGAAGGGGAGGAGAAGAGAATGAGATAGTTGGATGGCATCACCAACTCAATGGACATGAGTTTGAGTGCACTCCGGTAGTTGGTGATGGACAGGGAGGCCTGGCGTGCTACAGTCCATGGGGTCGCAAAGAGTCGGACATGACTGAGCAACTGAACTGAACTGAGGAGCAGTTTACTGAGGGGAGTAGGGAAGGAGTCAGCCTGGCCTGCGTTAGTTATTCTTGAAGGAGGGGGAAATCCAACCCCTAGGGGAAAAAGCAGGAAGTGGGAACAGTGAGTTCCTGGGACCCTGAGTGATGAAAGCAGCAAGAGACTGTGGTGGAGAGGGAAGGACACTTGCTTGTGAGCAAGATCTGGCTCCACTTCAGCTCAGTAAGAACAGATGCCCTCTCCTGGCTGCAGGCAGCGTCTTGCCCTCCTGCCTCAGCTGCAGCAGTCAAAGCCACAAGTTCTAATGTCAGCTGTCCTTAGCCAACAGGAGGAGGATGTATTTGGGGATGTGGGTAGCTGACCCAGTACACTGATTCCTATGTCCTTATAATTTTTATGAATCAATTATTCTGGGAATAATAATAATCATGGTACAATGGCAATAAGTGCTAAAGACATGGTTGTTCATTGTTATTATAGGCTATCCCAGCAAGACGGTAGGAGGGGTGAATTCACGTTTAAAATCAAACCCCATTCCCACCAGAGATGCTCAGGGGGCTCAAACAAACTTTGTGCACACCAGGACCCAGGAACCCCACAGAGACTGAGACAGAACTGTGTTTGAGCATCTCCTGTGGAGGTATGGGTCGGCAGTGGTCTACTGCAGGGACAGAGGCTCTGCGTGTGGGTATGGCATAAGCCCTCTTGGAGGAGGTCACCATTAAACCCACCATAGAGCTGCCAGAACTTACACAGGACTGGAAAATAGACTCTTGGAGGGCACAACAGAACCTTGTGCACCAGGACCCAGGAGAAGGGAACAGTGACCCCACAGGAGTCTGTCCTGGACTTGCCTGTGGGTGTCTGGGAGTCTCTGGTGAAGGCGTGGGTCGGTGATGGCCTGCTGCAGGGTTGGGGGCACGGACTGTAGCAGTACATGCATGGGGTCTTTTGATGGAGATCACCATTATCTTCATTACCTCCACCATAGTTTGGCCCCAGGTAAATAGGAGGGAGGGAACACAGCTCCACCCATCAATAGAAAATTGGATTAAAGATTTACTGAGCAAGATCTTTCCCTGGTGGCTCAGACAGTAAAGTGTCTTGCTTACAATGCAGGAGACCTGGGTTCGATCCCTAGGTTGGGAAGATCCTCTAGAGAAGGAAATGGAAACCCACTCCAGTACTCTTGCCTGGAAAATCCCATGGACAGAGGAGCGTGGTGGGCTACAGTCCACGGGGTTGCAAAGAGTCGGACACGACTCTAATTTTTTTAGAGAGAGACCTGGAGAGATGTGGGAGACCTGGTTTCGATCCCTGGGTTGGGAATATCCCCTGAAGAAGGAAAAGGCTACCCACTCCAGTATTCTGCCCTGGAGAATTTCATGGACCATAGAGTCCATGGGGTTGCAAAGAATCGGACACAACTGAGCGATTTCACTTCACTTCACTTCACCCTGATGCTGGGAAAGATTGAAGGCGAGAGGAAAAGGAGATGACAGAGGATGAGATGGTTGGATGACATCACCGACTCAATGGACTTGAGTTTGAGTAAACTCCGGGAGTTGGTGATGGACAGGGAGGCCTTGTGTGCTATAGTTCACGGCGTCGCAGAGTCGGATACAACTAAGTAACTAAACTGAACTCATCCCTTCCCCTAAAAACTCAACCAAACATGAAAGAGGTTTATGGGCTTCCCTTGTGGCTCAGCTGGTAAAGAATCTACCTGCAATGTGGGAGACCTGGTTTCGATCCCTGGGTTGGGAATATCCCCTGAAGAAGGAAAAGGCTACCCACTCCAGTATTCTGCCCTGGAGAATTTCATGGACCACAGAGTCCATGGGGTTGCAAAGAATCAGACACAACTGAGCGACTTTCACTTTGGTTCTTTCTTTCATGAACTCGAGACTTCTGTGTATAGCAAAGACCAACATGTTTTACACTGTTGAGTTAAAAAATAAAAAAACAAGCAGGCAAATGGGTATGGTATGCTAGCATTTGTATTAAAAAAGGGAAAAAAACATTTGTGATACATAAGATATTTCTGGATGACTTGATGAAAAATTAGTTTAAAAAAATCAAGAAAAATTAGTAAAATTGGTAGCCATTGGGAAAGGGAACTGAATAGCTGGGGAAGAAAAGAGGAAACTTTTTCATGATTAAAACCACATATACCTTTTATATATATATTTTTCTGATTACACCTCTCAGCTTGCAGGATCTCAGTCTGCCAGTCAGTGATTTGAACCCGGGCCGTGGTGGTGAAAGCACAGAGTCCTAACCACTGGACTGCTAGGGCATTCCCCTTATATACCTTCTAAATTTGGACAACATAAGTATATTATGATGATTTAAAAATGCTGCTGCTGCTAAGTCGCTTCAGTTGTGTCTGACTCTGTGCATCCCCATAGACGGCAGCCCACCAGGCTCCTCCGTCCCTGGGATTCTCCAGGCAAGAACACTGGAGTGGGTTGCCATTTCCTTCTCCAAAAAATAAATGAGTATTTTTAAAATAAATAGTGAGCTTTTATTATCCTCAGCAGCAGAGGGAAATCAGGCCTGAGCTCTACACAAGTAGCTCCACCCTGGAGGTGGAACCTACGGCAGCACCGGGGAGGAGCTCCTCAGAGACTCCCTTCACCTGGCCGCCCTGCCCGAGGCATTTCTCAGGAGTTGGGACCCACAGGGATCAGCAGGGAGGAGCACAAGGGGAAAAGCTCTCCAGCCTGAAGTCAGGCGTGTCCAGAGCTAGCACCTGGCAACTCGAATCCTCCCTGGAAGGCAGGTGAGACCCTCGCCTGGGACCCCACACCCCCGCTCTCCGGGCGTCTCTCCGGTTCCTCTCCAATCCCGCCTTCCTCCACGATCCTCTCATCTTTGGCCACAGTGTCTGGTTTGTGAGAAGAGAATGTTGAACAAGCCAGGCTCTCATCATTCTGAGTCCGAACTCTCATTTGACTTGGAAGACTTATGCTTTCGTTTTTTCTTCTTTCTTCTTTTTCCTATTCTTTTCTTTCTTCTTTTTCTTGTGTTTATATTCTGAGGAACTGGAGCTTCTCCCATCGTCATCTGACATTGAATCCTCCAGTAATCGTTTTGATTGTTGTATCCTAAACACATAAGATTGACCAAATAACCATATTCAATTCAACCTAAAAAAAATTTTTTTAGATAAAAAGATAAGAGCAGTAGTGAGGATGAAAACTGTCACAAATAGTCACCTCATTAAAGATAGTACTGATGTTTATTTTTGCATATTTCCCCATTCTTATCTATATCCATGCCTATTTTACATGACTGTAACCAGTGTACAAGCCATTTTGTATTCTCAAGTGAATACTAGGTAATCTCCTTCCTCAACAATTACAATTCAATATCACCAATTTGAAAAAAAAGAAAACCCTCTTGTTTTTTCACCCTATCTTTATTCATGTCTAATTTTTAATAATAGCTTAGACCCTTAAAGACATTGGAGAAGATAAAACATAAGAAAGAGACTCAATCACATAATAGAACTAGATATCACAATGTCAGCTGCCAACATCAACTATCTGTGACGTGAGTGGGCTTGGCCAACCTTTAAGTTAACCCAAGTGGAACAGGCTGCCTGCTCATTCCCCACATGCTGGTCTTTTCAGGGATTACTCCTGTTCTCCAAACATTTCACAACTAAAATACCATCTTTATTAAACCATTTCTCTAATACTGGAATGGCTGTTTCTAACTTTGTATGATTTCAGACTTCAAGAAGATATTATTATCACTAGAACAGTCTCACCTTATATCCTTTTTGTGTGTTTTATTCTCTCGTATGATGTCATACATGGGATCTTCATGTGCCTTAAGGGTGAAAAAGGGTTGGATGAAAAAAGGGTTAAAGTTGGGTTAGGCTTGCTAGGTTGTTAGTTAATTAAACATTAAACCCCTAGGTTACTAAAAGGCAGTTATTCTGTTTCAGTTTGGTTGTTCGAATGTTCTAATCCTTCCTAAGGGACACCAGCACTGCCAACTCACTGAAGCTGTGAAAAGAATTTCCCAAATAGGAAGAAACAGGAGGGTTAACCTGGTGGTCCAGTGGTTAGGACTCGCACTTTTCACTGTGGAGGCCCTAGGGTCAACCCCTGATCAAGGAACAGGATCCCGCAAGGCACACAACGCAGCCAAGAGAAAAAAATACAGGATATAATTTAAGAACCCTTTATAAAGAAATAAACCATAGCAGAATCATGAAATATTATTCATGGAAGAAATATTGAAGCAATTCTCTTTGTTCTATGTGGATACATGACCATGAAATATTAATAGTATTAAGAAAAACAAATGAATTATAAAATCACATATAGGGGGACTTCCCTGGTGGTTCAGTGGCTAAGACTCCGCTCTCCCATTGCAGGGGGCATGGGTTCAATCCCTGGTCAGGGAACTAGATCCCACATGCCGCAACTGGTGCAGCTAAATAATAAATACAAAAAAATAAAAATAAAATCATATATTAGAATGAAACATTTATAGATATACAAAAATATATAAGTCTCCCAAAGTCTGGAAATATACTGGAGGTATGCTGCTGCTGCTGCAGTCATTTCAGTCGTGTCCGACTCTGTGCGACCCCATAGACAGCAGCCCACCAGGCTCCCCCATCCCTGGGATTCTCCAGGCAAGAACATGAGTGGGTTGCCATTTCCTTCTCCAATGCATGGAAGTGAAAAGTGAAAGTGAAGTCGCTCAGTCATGTCCGACTCTTAGCGACCCCATGGACTGCAGCCCATCAGGCTCCTCTGTCCATGGGATTTTCCAGGCAAGAGTACTGGAGTGGGGTGCCATTGCCTTCTCCCATACTGGAGGTATAGATAATCTAAAATGATTTGAATTACTTAAAAATAAGAACACATGTATGGGAAATGTTATGGTATGTGAATTATCTTGTTTTAAAAAAGTATAAACATTTATAATAGAAATTTTAGATACTGTCAGAAAATTAAGTTTTAAAAACGTTGATTACTTCACTACCCAGAGATAACAGTAACATTAACATGTGGTGTCTTTTTCTTGCTTTTTTCTCTTGTTCTGGGGGGTTTCTTTTTTGCCATCCTATGCAGTCTGTGGGATCTTAGTATCCCAACCAGGGATTTAACTTGTGCCCATATCAGTGAAAGCACCAAGTCCTAACCATGACCACCAGGGAACTCCCTGGTCTCTCTTTTTCAATGATTATTCATAATTTATGAAAAATCATAATCATACCATATAAAACTCTATTACTTTTCATTTACATTTTCATGAACATTTCCCCATGATATAACACATTCTTCTAAGCCACAATTCTAATGGCTAAATAATCTGTTACAGTAATTTATGTCGATATTTAATTTATCTTGATATGTTAGACTATTAAGTTGTTTTACATTTTTCTTTCAGTCGGTTCAGTTGCTCAGTCGTGTGTGACTCTTTGCGACCCCATAATCGTAGCACGCCAGGCCTCCCTGTCCATCACCAACTCCCGGAGTTCACTCAGACTCACGTCCATCGAGTCAATGATGCCATCCAGCCATCTTGTCCTCTGTCGTCCCCTTCTCCTCCTGACCCAACCCCTCCCAGAATCAGGGTCTTTTCCAGTGAGTCAACTCTTCGCATGAGGTGGCCAAAGAATGGGAGTTTCAGCTTCAGCATCAGTCCTTCCAAAGAACACCCAGGACTGAACTCCTTTAGGATGGACTGGTTGGATCTCCTTGCAGTCCATGGGACTCTCAAGAGTCTTCTCCAACACCAGGGTTCAAAAGTATCAATTCTTCGGGGCTCAGCTTTCTTCACAGTCCAACTCTCACATCCATACATGACTACTGGAAAAACCATAGCCTTGACTAGATGGACCTTTGTTGATATGTTAGACTATTAAGTTGTTTTCCATTTTTCTTTAGTTTTCATTTTTCTAAACATATAAATAATAATGAAAACTATCCTATACATACATAAATAGTTGTGTATATACTAATGTTCTCTTATACTCTTAAGGTAAATTCTTATAAGTAGGATTTCTGAGTCAAAATGAGTATCCTTAAAGTTTCTGGGATTTATCGCCAAACTATGTTCTATGGTATCTGTAAAAATTGTCACTCCACTAGAAGTGGAATGATTGATGTCAAAATAAGTTATATCAGATTATTAAAATGAAAACACAGCATCTTAAATATCATAAAAACCAGAGAATGTCTGCTAACTCCAGTCTGTTTTACATTGACAACCTCAGTACAGCCAGACATCTGCATATTTTACTTGATAGAAGCAGTTACTGAATTTACACCCCTGGGAAGTGACTATTAAAATAATGTGAGGAAATGATAGATTTATTTTACTGTCAAGAGTATATACAATTTATATATACATTTCTAGCTTATAGTTTAAAGATATAATCTTTAGGTAAAGCCTGGAAAACTAAAACCCTATTTTAGCTATGAAACATGTTTTTTTAAATACACTAAGTTTAAAAAAGTGATTGAATAAATAACAATGTCTGCTTCAGAAAAAGAATGACTATTCCCAAGGTATAAACAAATAACACTTTAATGAGAAGTTAATTTTTTGTTAAAGAATGAATCTATCTCACAAATATACAGGCATAATACCTCATTCTTTATTGCACTTGGCAGATACTGCGTTTGTGGCAACTCTGTGTCGAGTGAGTCTGTCAGCATTGTGTTTCCAACGGTATTTGCTTACTGCATGTCACAGTGTCACATTTTGGTAATTCTCATAATATTGCAAACCTTTTCATCATCGTTACGTTTGTTAGGGTGATCTGTAATCAGTGATCTTTGAAGTTAGGACTATAGGCTTCTGAAGGCACAGATGATGGTTAGCAGTTTTTAGCAAGAAAGTATTTGAAATTGTTACGTACTTTTTTTTTAGACAGAATGCTGTTGCATACTTAACCAACTACAGTATAGTGTAAACATGACTTTTATATGTATTGAGAAATAAAAAAATTTGTGTCATTCACTATATTGTGATATTCACTTCTAGATATTGCTAGAACTAAACCTGCCTTATCTCCGAGGTATGCCTGTGACTTAACACAAATGTGGTTAACACCAGACACTTTGGCTGAATGGCTCCGGGAATGTATTTTGTGTGAATTTCTAGTTTACTGATTACAGCCTAACTCACTGATATTCACTGTCTCTGATATATGTAAATTGATATGGTGTAAATTGATTACTACTCTGAACTGTTCTAACTTTTAGATTGCCTTTGATAAAAAAAAAAGGGGCATTCTTTGTCCCCTATTCAGTGACTATATCGTTTACAGCACCAACCTGAAAGCAAAAAAACAAAAAAAGGAAATATTTCTGTAAGATAACACGGTTTCCTTTAAAGAAGACAAAGAATTGGTAGATCATATCAAAGTTTTTCTTCATTAAACTCCAGTTCTAAAAACAAATGCAATCAATGAATGAACCATGTAAGATCCTAAAAAATAAAGGAAAACTTGTGATTGGGTTATGTCCCAATAAACCCATTGTACGCTGAAAATATCGTAGGTCGAAAATGCACTTTAATGCACCTAACCTACTGAATATCATAGCTTCAGTTCAGATCAGTCACTCAGTCATGTCCAACTCTTTGCGACCCCATGAATCGCAGCACACCAGGCCTCCCTGTCCATCACCACCTGCCGGAGTTCACTCAAACTCACGTCCATCAAGTCGGTGATGCCATCCAGCCATCTCATCTTCTGTCGTCCCCTTCTCCTCCTGCCCCCAATCCCTCCCAGCATCAGAGTCC
>NW_011489342.1:222719-242791 GCF_000754665.1 Bison bison bison | reverse complement strand
CCACAGTTCAAAAGCATCAATTCTTCGGCACTCAGCTTTCTTCACAGTCCAACTCTCACATCCATACATGACCACTGGAAAAAACATAGCCTTGACTAGCCAGACCTTTGTTGGCAAAGTAATGTCTCTGCTTTTGAATATGCTATCTAGTTTGGTCATAACGTTTCTTCCAAGGAGTAAGCATCTTTTAATTTCATGGCTGCAGTCACCATCTGCAGTGATTTTGGAGCCCAAAAAGATAAAGTCTGACACTGTTTCCACTGTTTCCCCATCTATTTCCCATGAAGTGATGGGACCAGATGCCATGATCTTCATTTTCTGAATGTTGAGCTTTAAGCCAACCTTTTCACTCTCCTCTTTCACTTTCATCAAGAGGCTTTTGAGTTCTTCTTCACTTTCTGCCATAAGGGTGGGGTCATCTGCATATCTGAGGTTATTGATATTTCTCCCGGCAATCTTGATTCCAGCTTGTGCTTCTTCCAGCCCAGCGTTTCTCATGATGTACTCTGCATAAAGTTAAATAATCAGGATAGCTTAGCCTAGCTTAAATGCACTCATAACACCTATTGATACATTAGCCTACAATTGGGCAAAATCATCTAACACAAGGGCTTCCCCAGTGGCTCAGCAGTAAAGAATCTGCCTGCAACGCAGGAGCTACAAGAGACACAAGTTCAGTCCCTGGGTCAGGAAGATCCCCTGGAGAAAGGCATGACAACCCACTCCAGTATTCTTGCCTGGAGAATCCCACAGACAGAGGAGCCTGGTGGGCTACAGTCCATGGGGTCAAAAAGAGTTGGACATGACCAAAGCGACTTAGCAATGGCAATCTAACACAAAGCCTATTTTATTGAATAAAAAGCCTATTTTATAATAAAGTGTTGAATTTCTCATGTAACTTATAAATGGATGTATGAATTCATTTACATATAATCAGTTCAGTTCAGTCACTCAGTCCACTCTTTGCAACCCCATGAATTGCAGCACGCCAGGCCTCCATGTCCATCACCATCTCCCGGAGATGCACAAAAAAGCCAAATTGATAAAAACAGTAGATTAATGGCTATCTGGGGCTGAAGTGGGGATTAACTGGAAAGAGTCCTGAGGGATCTTAATGGGAGGATAAAATTTTCTAAAACTTATTTATGGCAATAAATAAATATACTCAGTAGTTAACTAAAAAAAATCACTATTTAAAATGGGTGGACTTCATTATATCTATATTAAACTGCAATAAAGCATTTTCAAAAGGCCACAGACCCAAACATACAGAGAAAAACTGTAAGTCAAATGCAAAAAAATTTTGTATACCATAATGCAAAATGCAATAAACACTAAAATGAACAGACACCAGAAAATTCAATTCTAAGGCACCAGAGGGGAGAACTGAGAATCAACTCAATTTTTCTTTGCAGAACCTCCAAAGAGCTCAGGAATTGAGCTCTGAGCACCAGATACTGTTGCATGTAAGGGTAAAGGAGGAGCTGAAATAATGAGGACTGGTTAAAAGTCCAAGGGCAACTCTTACTAGCCCTGGTAGAAGTTATTGTCTGAAAAAGGTAAATCATAGGATCTCTGGCAAAAGGACAACATATACACGTGAAGACAAGGTGTGACAGTAAATACAGAAGGTTACGGGAACACATTAAAAAAAGCAGACGGCAAGATTTCCCAGCCTTTTTGCTCCAGTTAGATTCCACAACACTAGCAGCTTGGCCTTCACCCTCCATGGAGGAGCCGCCTTCTCTGGGAAAATACAACCCAGCCCTAGAAGAAAAACCTACAGGTACTGACCTCATAAGTTCTCAGTTGGACAGACTAGAAAGATCACCCTCCAGTGAAACTCAACAAGCCCTACTCACACACTTAGAGCTTCCAATCAACTTTTTATCTCCCAGTGATGAGCAAGAATCGCTGTAATTGCCAGTCTTCAAGATGGACGCCAAAATCCCTAAAAAACATGCCCTCAGGTATTCCCTGCAATGCTGAATAAAGCTAATTGTTGTAACCTAGGTACTGGGAAAGGATGGAGTGTGAATGGAGGCAAAAAAACATGAACTGCTATTTTAATTGTATGCATGAAGAATCTCTGTACAAACAAATGTCTTTAAAGGCAGCAGTACCCCTTCAAATGCCATCTTATGCTGGTGCAGTGGATAGTGTGCACACAGCTCCACCTGGTCCAGACCCACCCTGTGTGGCCCATAGCTCCTCTCAGGTCACCTGGAGAAAACCTTGATACCATTGATGAGGAGGATTGGCTGAAGCAGGACCCAAGGGATCACTCCCCAATGCATCTCTTGTTCCCCATGGCTTTGCTACATGGAATATCCTTTCTGTTACAGGAACATTACTGAAGCATAGACTCTGCAAGCAGCTACAGTCCTGTGGAAGATCACTGCCCTTGCAGCCAGAAGCCCTGGAGTCAAGACACTGCTCTGCCGCTTACCCCAGACACTGACTAACACACCAAGGGGGCTTCCTCATCTATCGCCTAGAGATCATGCCCTGACTTCAACAACATGGTGTGAGAATGAATTAAAAGGAGTGAACTCGTTTGTAAACAGTGATCCATAACTTGCGTGAATTGAGGGTGTTACTTGAAACCTTTCCATGCTCACACTGCATGACTTTGACTTCTTTCCCAAGTGGCATCCAAAGTCCTTTGGTTGGTGCGTGGGCCAGAAACTCCCTGGCATGTTCATTGCCTGGGACATCTGGAATACAGTCTTCTGGCTTAGTCTCATCTTCCTGAAAAAGGAAAGAGTGTGTAAGCTCTATGGCAAAAAAAGCACCAGAGCCTTCTCCCACCTGCTTGAGAACACAGCACTGCCTGGCTTGCTCATGGGCTGGAGATCCCTATGTCATCATGTTATCCTCTGAAGAGCTGGAAAGACAAATTGTAACTGAGAAAGAAAATATAAGTAACTATTCCAGAAGAGCTAGCCTACCACAAAAACAAAGTAGCTGTTCTTAGAGAAAAGTCACTAGTGTTTACACAGGGATGATCTGTGAGCTCCAAGTTCTAATTCTAGATCACAAAAATTAGATTCTAAGATCACAAAAAATTTTCTGCTAACTTAGAAGCTTTGTGGAATGAGGCAGAAGATAGAATTAAACAAGGTTTCCTGAAACAATAAAAACAATGTGTCAGAGTAAAATAGATTATTAGACCTTGAAGGCCACTGTCACATTCTATAATCTCATACATACTGTATTTGTGAGATGCATTTTCACCACCAAATAACTGCACTGTATAATTAAGGTGCTGTTTTTTTTACATTATGATTTTTTTCATGTTTCCATGAATATTAAATTTATAATGGAAGAATGTTTTCTAAAAAAGTTCTCTTTAAGTTAAAAGCTACCAAACAGGAAAGGTTACTTTGACCTTAAGTCCTCTAAGTCTCACTCCCAGAGAAACATGCTGACACTGTGGCCGGGGTGCTGGAGGAGGGACTCTGCACCAGGCGGGGCTGGACTGGACGGATTCACATGTCCTCAGACTCCACTGTTCTCTGAACTGATGACATTCAAGAAAGCAGCAATGGAGCGTCAGAGAAGGAACATGGGGCAGCAGAGCTTTGAGAAGATGCAGTCGCAAGGGAGACAGAAGGGGAGCGAGCGCTCTGGACACCCAGGGGGCCTGCAGTGGTGTCTTAGGGACAGACATGAGGCAGATTAAACTTCTGCAAAGCACGGACTATGACAAAGCCCAAAGTGCACGAACTGACTGCCATCTGCAGAGAAGAGACAGGACTACCATAAAGGAGCTTCAAACCTTAAGCAGCTGTTTTTCATAGCAACTGAGTCTGAGCACTGTGTCAAATCTGTCTCAGAGAAAAACCAAAAATACAAACTTTACACTGACTTTGATAAACCCAGGAGGAGGTTCTTCATAACTAGAAGGAAAAAAAAAAAAAACAAAACACTGGTCATCAACCATGTTCATAGGAACATAACACATTTCAATCAGCAAAAAGCAACTATAGGCCAAAATAAAAAGGTGTTGTTTTTTCAGTAAAAACAAAACATTATAACTAAAACAGTTAATAAAATATGCCCAGCAGTCAGAAGTCCCAAATAAATAAACTGATGCTATACCACATCCTACTGGGTTGTAGAACTTAAATTCACTGAAGTAATAACCTGGTGTCTTGGCATGATTTTATTTTTGGAAGAATCAAGAGATTGCAGGGAAAATGTGATGTAAAAAGAGCCTTGAGTTAATTATGGTTCCAATCTGTCATTACACTTGTGGGTGATTTACCTATCATAATTTTCAACTTCCCTGACACTCAGAGGGTCATGGGGATGGGGACGGTGCAGGGGGGAGGGAGTGAAGCCAGAGGGAAGGACCTGTTGTAGCACAAGGAGGTGGGGTTGACCTGTCCCAGAGGCTCCTCCTCCCACTCCCCACCCACCAGCTTCGGATTCAAGACCCTCCCTGAAAGGCCTGGCTGGCCTTCCAGTGGGCTGAGTGGGCTATGAGGATACTGTCTGCTGCTCAGCACCCTGACTGCCCTCTGACCTCTTGGGACTCAAAGATGCAGGCCTCCTACTCAGTGCCTGGATAATAGGTGACACTCAGTGAAGAACTACTGCTAGAGAAGCAGACGACTGTGTGCAAATGTATTTTCCCTTCCACCAACACCGCTCTCAGACCCCAGGGTCCTGAGAACGAAAATCATGCCCGTGCTCCCAGCTCATTTCCACTTGTCATTGCTCTGCTGAAACTTCCAGAAAAGGCTTCTGGATGCCAAATCTAGAAAAGTAGCACCACATGCTCATGTTCATTTTTAAGTACTGACACACTACCTACTCGCTATTAAACACACTGTGTGGGTGTTTGGGTTTAATTGTGAATGCCCAAGGGACCAAAAACAAAAATGAGAATGAAAACAGAGAAACAGGACAACGGAACATGCCAGGTCTGTTCAGCGCTTCTGTAAGACATATCCAGCTGAGGACATCTGGACACTGTAGCTGGTTTAAAATTGTATCTTGACTCCAGAAACTTGGAAACACACATGGGAGCTTCACCATTGCTGCACCCAGATGGTGAGAGCCAGGATGACTAATTTTCCACATTTTCTATAATGAAGATGTGTTACTTTATGACCAGGGGGAAAATGTTTAAAATGTGAACTAGATATCCATATGGGACAATCTCCATAAGTTTAAATTTTTAAAAAAGGGGAGTGAAGAGCAAACCATTACATTTGGTGTGTTTTTTTTTTTTTTTTGGGCCACACTAGGCAGCTTGTGGGATCTTAGTTCTCCAACCAGTGATCAAACCCAGGGTCCTGGCAATAAGATCCCTGAGTCGTAACTACTGGACTGCCAGGGAATTCCATTGGTATTTGTGTATATGGGTAAAAGAAGTCATCATATGGCCATAACACACCCACCTTTGTTATTATACATATAGACTGTCTCTGGAAGGATATCTAAAAAACTGGCTTGTCTCTAAGGAGGGGAACTAAGGATCATATAAATGGGAGAGACTTTATTATTCATTCTATTTGCATTTGCATGCACATGTATTAACTTGCAAAATGTTTTCTAATTACAACAGAAAAGCAAATCTGTGGATTTGTAATGAAGTGGAATTTGTAATGAAGTGGAATCTTCATTACAGCTATGTTGGTGTAAGCCCAGGTTAATATACTTCTGAAAGAAAACTGAAGGTAACAGGGACTAAGAAAAATGGAGCCTCAAATAGAGGAAGCTCTGCCCCTGAAGACTACACAGTAAACAAGCAGGCATGAAGAGACTTAGCTTTTTATGTGTGGGACATTGCTTTTCCAAAGTAAATGCTTAAAATATTTTCTAACAGAAAGTGGGGAGATGATATCAGTTCATTGGCATCCATTCATTAGGAACATTAATGCTATGCCTCATGCATAGAGACCAAAAGGAGACTGCTGGTACCATCATAAATCAACTGATCCAAGAATACATCCTTTGAGCCACAAGAGTTATACAAACAACAACATATGGCCAACAAACTGAAATCCAAATTACTGAAAAAATATGTAACTACGGATGCCAAAATGAAAAGGAGTGTGAAGGGACTAGACATTTTGAAATCTATTATTAGCAATGGCTTCCCTAAAAAGTCCATTTTACAACTGTTTTCATAAGTTTAAAGGAAGGTGGTTGATGGTTTTTCCTCGGGCTAAACAATTCATTAATTTAACATATTAAAAAAAGATGGTTCTAAAAAAAAAAAAGAGATAGTTCTCAATGTCTGAAGTAATATATAACTAGTACACAGAGAATAATTTAGAAATGGTAGTATGTTTATGTTAAGTTTAGCTTCTATGCCGTAACAATCAAGGAGTCTACATTTATCTTTGTAGTTAAATTCTTTTTTATTTTCTGCATGGCCCATGGGATCTTAGTTCCCTAACCAGGGATCAAACCCGTACCCCCTGCATTGGAGTCTAAAACCACTGGACTGCCAGGGGAGTCCCTGTAGTTAATTCTTAATATTTAAAAAAGTTCATCAAGGCCCATTATTCTGTCCCATCTAAGAAGCTTACCATTAAATCATTCAGATGATAATAATTTATTCTGTGTAATAAGACTAAATTAAGAAGGAATTTCTTCCCAACTAGGTCTGAGGAAAATAATCTTTATTCAGCCAAGTATTTCAAATTACTCCTTGTGATTCTGAGTACTTGCATGGGCTTTCTTTCAAAAAGATCCTTCATGTAAGCATATTCCACCCCAAACAATTGTTCCTGCAACAGCTTGTCTTATCTGGGACTGGAAAACAGAGGCAAAATTGGCACATAGACTCAGAATGTCCATTCTGCTATGCCTAGTAGCCCAGGAGCTTTTATGTGACAGAGTGGGAACATGGACTGGAGCCTAGGTGGGAGACTCAGATGTCTTTGAGGGCCTGGCAGGTATGGGCAAAGAGAGAAGCAAGGTAAAGTGTAAGAAAATGGCCAGTGGAGATTGACGTGGGTACATCAGGGACAAAGGATTTCAATTCAATTTCTGAAAAAACAAACAAACTGTGGGGCTTGCCATTTAATATGGCAGACTGAACAACATGCTTTATTTTTTGTTTTTTGTTATAACAACAATAAACAAATTTAAAAGGTAGAAAGCTACAAAGGAATCTTGAGCAGAGACAACATCAGAGGAAGATTTCAACAAATCTGGGCAAGTGGAAGGAAGAAAGAACTGATTTCTGTCTGTGTAGGAAGTTAGTCTTCAGGAGATGGGGTTAGGGAATGTGGACATGGAGTGGCTGAAGCCACCAGTTTTTTCCTCCTTCCTTATATCCAGGAAACTGCCCACCCAACCTGTGAAGGTGACTGCAGATTAGTGCCCTCTGAGCATAGCTGAGGATGGGGGTGATAGTGAGCACGGGCTGAAAATCGATGCTGAATGGAAGTTTGTATGAACTCAAAACACTCAGCCTTCTCGTTTCCAACCCACCCAGAATGCTTGCATCCAAGCATAGATCCCCAGAATGAAGGGTCTTCTCTAGAGAAGCTGAAGAGCCCTAAAAAAAAATCTCTACCCACAGCCTGATCTTCCTCTAGTGAGGCTGTGCAGTCAATGAATAAGCACCTTCTCTCTCTGTCTCATACATGGATGCTTGTCAAAGGGTGTTACAGGGCCTCACTCTTAAATATGAGTAGACACCCAGATATCCAGGCATTAGAGGGGGAAAACTCTAAATGGAAGACAGATCAAAAGAAAAGGCAAATACAAAGGCAATGGAGGGAGCAGAAAAAAAAAGAAAAATTAATGAGTATCCTCGAAGAAGAAACAAGAAAGGATGCTATGGAAAAATAATGCTCAGAATAAGAAAAAGTTCTTGAATTGAGAAATACAAGAACAGAATTTTTAAAATATGTGCAGTAGAAGAAACAGAAGATAAATCTACAAAATAGATTGAAAAGTCGAAGGGATAAACAACTGGAGAGAAAAGATAATTATAGGATCGACAGAAATCCAACAGAAAGAAAAAGAAAAGGAGAAAAAAATCAAAACACAGTACATTTATTTAATGTACCCATGAAATGTCAAAAAATGAAAAGAAACTGTTGTAAAAAAGACACACATCATCATAAGCTTCAGAATGGCAAAAATAAATGGAAGTAAGGTTGCCAAAGCTTTAAGAGTAGAGTTAAGGCTGAGCAGGTAACCTATAAAAGAAAGGACTCATAGTACCATCAGACTCCTTAGCAATTCTGGAAATGACATGCCACCTTCAAAACTGAGTGAAAATAATTTTTGACCTAGAATTCTATACCTCACCAAATTATGAAGTTTAAAGACAGAATAAAGACATTTTCAGATATGCAAGGCATTGAAAAATTTACCTCCGATACACTCTTTCATGGGAAGTTACAGAATGTGCTTCAGCAAAATATGGGAGTAAAGACAGAAGGAGGAACAGATGTAATCCAGGAATGGGATATAAGACAGGATATTAGTGAAAGAAATTCCAGGATAATGGTTGCACTCCAGGTCTAGAAACTAATGAAGGATTACTGGAGGATAAAAGATGGAAGATCCAAGTGAAAAATAAAATGATTGATTATCTAGATAGGAATACATGGGGAAAGTATTTTCAGCTTTTGAAGCCTCAGGGGGAAAAAACAGCACTTGATAATAGTATATGAAGTCGCTCAGTCGTGTCCGACTCTTTGTGACCCCGTGGATTGTAGTCTACCAGGCTCCTTGTCTGTCCATGGGATTTTCCAGACAAGAGTACTTGGAGTGAGTGGCCATTTCCTTCTCCAGGGGGATCTTCCCAACCCAGAAATCGAACCCTGGTCTTCCGCATTGTAGGCAGACGCTTTTACCATCTGAGCCACAAGGGAAGTCCCTGGTGTGAAAAGAGAAGCAAAAAGCAAAGGAGAAAAGGAAAGATATACCCATTTGAATGCAGAGTTCCAAAGAATAGCAAGAAGAGATAAGAAAGTCTTCCTCAGTGATCAATGCAAAGAAATAGAGGAAAACAGTACAATGGGAAAGACTAGAGATCTCGTCAAGAAAATTAGAGATACCAAGGGAACATTTCATGCAAAGATGGGCTCAATAAAGGACAGAAATGGTATGGACCTAACAGAAGCAGAAGATATTAAGAAGAGGTGGCAAGAATACACAGAAGAATTGTACAAAAAAGATCTTCACGACCAAGATAATCACGATGGTGTGATCACTCACCTAGAGCCAGACATCCTGGAATGTGAAGTCAAGTGGGCCTTAAAGCATCACTACGAACAAAGCTAGTGAAGGTGATGGAATTCCAGTTGAGCTATTCCAAATCCTGAAAGATGATGCTGTGAAAGTGCTGCACTCAATATGCCAGCAAATTTAGAAAACTCAGCAGTGGCCACAGAACTGGAAAAGGTCAGTTTTCATTCCAATCCCAAAGAAAGGCAATGCCAAAGAATGCTCATGCTGCTGCTAAGTCACTTCAGTCGTGTCCAACTCTGTGTGACCCCATAGACGGCAGCCCACCAGGCTCCACCGTCCCTGGGATTCTCCAGGCAAGAACACTGGAGTGGGTTGCCATTTCCTTATCCAATGTATGAAAGTGAAAAGTGACAGTGAAGTCGCTCAGTCATGTTGGACTCTTCGAAACCCCATGGACTGCAGCCTACCAGGCTCCTCCATCCATGGGATTTTCCAGGCAAGAGTACTGGAGTGGGGTGCCATTGCCACACAATTGCACTCATCTCACACGCTAGTAAAGGAATGCTCAAAATTCTCCAGGCCAGGCTTCAACAATATGTGAACTGTTAACTTCCAGATATTCAAGCTGGTTTTTAAAAAGGCAGAGGAATCAGAGATCAAATTGCCAACATCCGCTGGATCACTGAAAAAGCAAGAGAATTCCAGAAAAACATCTATTTCTGCTTTACTGACTATGCCAAAGCCTTTGACTGTGTGGATCACAATAAACTCTGGAAAATTCTGAAAGAGATGGGAATACCAGACCACCTGACCTGCCTCTTGAGAAATCTGTATGCAGGTCAGGAAGCAATAGTTAGAACTGGACATGGAACAACAGACTGGTTCCAGATAGGAAAAGGAGTATGTCAAGGCTGTATATTGTCACTGTGCTTATTTAACTTATGTACAGAGTACATCATGAGAAATGCTGGGCACAAGCTGGAGTCAAGATTGCTGGGAGAAATATGGCACCACCCTTATGGCAGAAAGTGAAGAAGAACTAAAGAGCCTCTTGATAAAAGTGAAAGAGGAGAGTGAAAAAGTTGGCTTAAAGCTCAACATTCAGAAAATTAAGATCATGGCATCCGGTCCCATCACTTCATGGCAAATAGATGGAGAAACAGTGGAAATAGTGGCAGACTTTATTTTAGGGGGCTCCAAAATCACTGCAGATGGTGACTGCAGCCATGAAATTAAGAGACGCTTACTCCTTATGACCAATCTAGACAGCATATAAAAAGCAGAGACATTACTTCGCCAACAAAGGTCTGTCTAGTCAAAGCTATGGTTTTTCCAATAGTCATGTATGGATGTGAGAGTTGGACAATATAAAGAAAGCTGAGTGCTGAAAAGTTGATGCTTTTGAACTGTGGTGTTGGAGAAGACTCTTGAGAGTCACTTGGACTGCAAGGAGATCCAACCAGTCCATCCTAAAGGAAATCAGTCCTGAATATTCATTGGAATATTCATTGGAAGGACTTCATTGGAAGGACTGATGTTGAAGCTGAAACTCCAATACTTTGGCCACCTGATGCAAAGAACTGACTCATTTGAAAAGACCCTGATGCTGGGAAAGATTGAAGGCAGGAGGAGAAGGGATGACAATGGTTGGATGGCATCACCGACTCAGTGGATATGAGTTTGAGTAAACTCCGGGAGTTGGTGATGGACAGGGAGGCCTAGCGTGTTGCAGTCCATGGGGTTGCAAAGAGTTGGAAACAACTGAGAGACTGAACTGAACTGAACTGAATAGTATATGAAGCAAATGAAAAATTGAGGCTATTACTATTCAAAAGACAACAGTTATACTAGAAAACAAAAAAATCATACCGTTTGACTCAAAAGCAAGCAACACTGCATAATTATAACAATGTTAGTACTCACATTGATTAGGGAAGTTATTATATCATAATGGAGCTCAATTGGAAGGATGGAAACAAAAAGGGCAAATAGGAGAACTAAATCTTTATAAGAAGTTAATAGATAATGTCTAAAAGTGTTGAATCAACAAAAGCAGTATAAGCATACAATTTAGAAATGTGCAGTTAAATCCAAGAAGTGAAACCTAAAGAGTTGCATATGGAAGTCTTGGCCCTGTTAGGAGAGAACTGGGGGTAGAGGGTTGTGCGGGGAACTATGGGGGCGAATGAGGAGCGTGGCAACTCACCACTATTTTTTTGTATGATTTTTAGTAAATACTATTAATATTTGAGTTTTTAAGCTATATACAAGTATTACTCTGATATAAATTAAACTTTATGACAATCAAACACAACTCTGAACTAGAAAAAGCAAACATGTTCATAGCCTAGCCAGTTTTAAACGTGTGAAACTGGAAAAATCCCATTGATCTGAGAATTGAGGACACTTCAATTCTGCTGTAGCTTTGTTGGCTAAACAGGTCAGTGACTTAATCACTGAGCCTCCATTTTCTCACCTATAAAATGTTATCATCTTTCTCCTGTCTGTGAAAAAGTTCTGTGAGCTTCAAAATAAACATATAGAGTATTAACCACCATCTGGCATCCTATAGTTAAAGATACTGAGTGCCGAGTGGGCTCAGTCCTGCCTGAGTCCAGGGTGTCTAGAAGGAGCCAGGACTGTGGCTGCTAGCAGTGCAGCTCCTGTATCTGCACCCATTGTTCACTGAGGCGAAATTCAGCTCAAGAGCCACACTGAAAAGTACAGGTCAGGCTTCAAGGAGCCATGCATTTTGTGCCAAAGTTCCCAGAGGTGAAGGAGAAGGATTAACCCTTTGAGGACCTTTCCTGACATGTCTGTCTCAGCAATCATGAGAAAGCAGGCAATGAGAAGTGCCTGAAACAATTCAAATAACTAACTGAAAATCAAACTTAGGAAAGTTCGACTTCTAAAGCTGATTACAGGATGACAGAAACACAGAAAAGAACCGAAAGGATCGTTAATCCAACTTTCCACCTGATGCTTATTTAAATCTCCTTTACAACCCACCCTTCTCTCAGTGGTCATCTGGACTCTCCTCCAATCCACGGGAGCTGGGGTCCTAATTCTTCTTGAGCTGGAACTGGCCTCCTAGAAGCTTTCATCCTTATCCCTGGTAAAAAATCCTAAGGACCAGAGAGAACAAGTCTAGGCTGTCTTCTACCTGACAGCTCCTCCCGAGTAGTTAGGAGCCAGGCCCTCACCCCACTTTACTTCTCTTCGTCACCGCACGAACGTAACGGGACTGGGCTTTCTCTTCCTTTATTAACAGCAGAAGATGAAAAGGATGGGGATTTTAACCAGTTCACAGTGCGCCCCCTGACCTGAGAGCGGGAAGGACCAGGGTGCTCAGCCGCACTTCGGGATTCAGTCCTGACCAAGCACCGCCGCTTTCTACCGGGGAAGAGCCCGCCGCCGCAGCTCGCGTCCCCGGACGAGGCTCGGGGGAGGAGCCTCCCTCCCTCCAGCCAGCCGCTGGGAGTCTAGGGTCCCGCCGCCCGGGATCAAAACCGGCTTCGCGGAGTCGCGAAGACGGTACTTCCTCCTTGCCGCTGCCGGCGGGCCTCGCAGCGCCCCCTCCTCCCGCCGCCCCACACCCGATTCCATCGCCGAGGCCACCGGTCCGCCGCCTCTCCGGCAGCCCAGCTGGACAGACTGCCTCCGGGCGGAGCAGCCTTAAGTCCACACTCGGAGCGCCAAAACCCTGCGGTGGGGTCAGCGGGTGCCGCAGGCCGGAGCGCGCCCCCTGCCGACGGCCGGGAGCCTCGGAGCCAGGGTGCTGCGGCGGGGAGCTTGAACTCCCACTTGGTTCTCTGGAAGTATTTCTCCTGAAGCCTTCAGGGATGTAAGCTGTCAGTTACATTGAAGCCACCATGCTAAGAAGCCCAAACTAACAAGCGGGAAAGATTGAAGGCAGAAGGAGAAGGGGACGACAGAGGATCAGATGGTTGGATGGCATCACCGACGCGATGGACATGAGTTTTAGTAGGCTCCAGGAGTTGGTGATGGCCAGGGAAGCCTGGCGTGCTGTAGTCCATGGGGTCGCAAAACGTCGGATACGACTGAGTGACTGAACTGAACTGAACAAGTGGGGAGAGATCACGTAAAGAGGCCCTAAGACTCAATAAAAAATGAGATGTCAGGTCAGACCCCACTGCCTAACCACACCCTACCCCTAGTGAGAGGACTCCTTGGTGCATGCCAGAGATAAATTTTTAGTGGCTCACAGCAACTAAGCTAGAACAGAACTGTTCTCCCCATCTTGGGGAGGCTTTGTGCCCGGCCAGTTATGTGCCTAAAGTAAAAGAAAAGAAAATGGAAGAAGGAAAAAAGAAAAAGAAAAGACAACAAACAGTATTTAAACACAACAGGTGACCTTATAGTATGCAAGCAAATAATCTGAAAACTTTGCAATTGTTTTGGATTTTTCCCACTTGCAATTGATAAAAATCAATTTAAAGTCAGTTTACCTAACACAGTGATTTGATCTCTCAGCAAGAAGACCCGGGGATTGATAATTACATTTTAGCAAATATCAGTAAAAATTCTTTTGAAGCCAACAGTGGGCCAAAATCCAAATCAAATTGTTCTTTTTTTTTTTTTTTCTGCAGTACCTCCCCACATGTGGGATCTTAATTCCCTGACCAGGGATGGAAACTGTGCCCCCTGCACTGGAAACTCTGAGCCTTGACCATTGGACTGCCAGCTGCAGCTGCTGCTGCTAAGTCACTTCAGTCATGTCCAACTCTGTGCGACCTCATGGACGGCAGCCCACCAGGCTCCACCGTCCCTGGGATTCTCCAGGCAAGAATACTGGAATGGGTTGCCATTTCCTCTGATGCATGAAAGTGAAAAGTGAAAGTGAAATCTCTCAGTCGTGTCTGACTCTTCACGACCCCATGGACTGCAGCCTACCAGGCTCCTCCATCCATGGGATTTTCCAGGCAAGAGTACTGGAGTGGGGTGCCATTGCCTTCTTGGACTGCCAGGGAAGTCCCCAAATGAAACTGTTCTAAGAAAATAAAATTTAGGAATTTATTGACTTACATATGTGAAATGTCATAGGATAAAACTTCAGGAATGGCTAGATTTGGGTGCTAAAATGTTATAGTTGGCAAGTTCTCTCTCCGCTTTACTTTCCTTTGTATTGCTTCATTCTTTGCAGTTTCTCCCATGTGGGGAAAAAGATGGCCACTGGAAGCCAAAGATGGCCAACAAATTAGCAGCCCTAGATGGAAGAAACTTTCCCTTTCTCAGTTTCAGTAAGAATTCCATGTATTATACTCATTGCTTTAGCAATTCTTTGTTACCCAGGGCCATCTCTCACATTTAGCCCCATTTTCTGATTGTGATAAACTCAGTATAATCACGTCTACTAAGCAATGAGACAAACGGGAATTCTTACCCTGGTGGTTATGATTCTGAATCATTGTTACCTATCATCCTTTGTTTATGCTTATAACATCTAGAGGGGCTTATAACATCTAGAGGGGCGTGCAGGTACAGTTCGTTTCCAGAAATAGAGAGTAAAGTGATTATTACCCAACCGTGAATATACATGGAGTCACCCTTCAGTTTGTACCAGGGCACCTAGCCCAGTGAGTGAGAGATGCTTTCTTTGTTGTCCCTCCCTATTCTAGCTTCAGCTTCAGTCTTTTCTACCCCTCTGCTTCATCCTAAGATAGCAAATTCACCCTCAAATCCAACAAGAGGATCTTGGTGTTGGTTTAATTGTAGAGGGGTGTCTGTATCTAGTCCTGACTGTGTTACTGGATAGATTTGAAGCCTTTTTCCTCCCCCCTAAATGTTTATTTATTTCTGACTGTGCTGGGTCTTTGATGGTGCTTGGACTTTTCTCTAGTTGTGGCGAGTGAGGGATCCTCGCTTGTGGTGCACGAGCTTCTCACTGTGGTGGCTCCTCTTGCAGAGTACGGGCTCTAGTTGCAGCACGTGGGTTCAGTAGTTATGGTGCATGGGCTTTAGATGCCCCACTGCATATGGAATCTTCCCGGACCAGGGATCGAACCTGCGTCCCCCTACACTGACAGGCATATTTTTAACCACTGAACCCCCAGGCAACTCCTATTTCTAATCATTTCAACTGGCATTCTATTTAGTCACCAATAGGATTGGAGGAAAAATTGCAGACAATGTGTTTTCTTTGGTGCTTGGAAGGGTAAAGGGAGACAGCTAACATAATTAGCAATCTGTGGCAAAAAAACTAGTTGACAAACCAATTGCCATTCCCCCTTCATTTCCTTGCTCACACCACTCTGGTTTGTACAAGAAGCTTAGGTGGCCATCTACTTCAGTGGAGGCCCTTTCCCTCCTCTCTGGAAATGAATCTTAATTAGTCTTAAACCAATCATAGTAATGCAGTTTCTCTTCCACTGATAGATTAGCAATGGGCATGGGATGCAATTTCAGTCAATGAGGCATGATAGGAGGGCTGTAGGAGGGAGGGTTTCTGGAAATGCTGTCCTTGCTCTTAATAAATGATACTTGGAAAGATAAAAGGTCCCCTTTCTGCCTCAGGATGGTGTTCTCTGTAGGTGGTAGTTGGATCTAGGGCAGGCATCTTGTAATCACAAGGGGCAGCAGCAAACCCCTGAGGAGGAAAGGAAAAGAAGGTGCGGGGAGCAAGCTCCGCCCGTGGCAAAGGTCATGAGGAAGGAGGCTTGGCATACGAAAAGGCAGGATCAAGCCTCAGGAGTCTCCCTGGAAATTCTAGAGCATCTACCTCCAAAACCAGAGTCTGCCTACTTTATGCTTTGTGCTTTCACCTACACCTCTGACTTTACGGGGGCCTGTCCCCCACTACCTCTCTCTGAAAAAAAAGAGTTAGCTTATAGCTCCAGTTAATAATTCCTGGGTGTGACAGTGTTTAACCTACAAACTCCTTTGGAAATCCTCTAGCCTGCCTGAATAGGTTTTTCCGGCCACATGTGATTGTTCAGAGCCTCCCAACTGTGAGAGGCAGGAGATGTTCTAAACTGTCTAAACACAGATTCTTTTGAATAGTTAAAAGATTGATTAGAAATTGTATTGGTGAAGGGTTTTTCAATTATTGAGCCAATGTTTGCTGCTAAGTCTCCATACCCATTACCTACTGTGTCCTTGGCAGTGTATTGATTGATATAATGGGTGTATAGAAATGTAAGTAGTAGCCTCAATGTTTGTAACCTTGGACCCTTGAGTTAATTCTTTTCTTGATTGAGCCCACCTCACCTTTGCCCTATAGGAATGCAGCTTTGTCCAGTGCTTTTTTGGAGGCTGGTGCCTGACTTTGGAATAATCACCTTTAGAGAAAGATAAGTTTCTTAAAATGTTAACAGGCCTCCTGGCCAGAAGATGATGTAATTCACCTGAACTTTTGCATATGATTAGTTTGAAAACCTGGCTTCCATTAAGACCAGGAACTGCTGTCCTTGCATGACTCTACCCCTTCCCCCATTATCCTCTACGCACAACTTAAGGTATAAAAACTACTTTGGAAAATAAAGTGCGGGCCTTGTTCACTGAAACTTGGTCTCCCCATGTCGCTCTCTCTCCCAAAATCTGGCTGAGTCTCCATCTGGAGCGCGGAACCCGCCATGCTTGCTAATTATGCCTGGGCTTCTAAAATCCGACCGGGGAGGCCTCAGTGTCTCCTCTCCTTCGGGAGAACGGAAGGACGCCTGCGGCCTACGTAAGTGGTGCAAACTTCTTGTCTTGAAGTTTTATTGGTCTCCCGCGTAAACCAAGCTACTCAGCCTCTTTTCTCCACTGAATTTTCCTACTGAGCTATCCTCATCCTATTACTCTTTATATCTTTGATAAAATATTTAAATAAATAGGTCGCCGACGCCGTCCCCGCTTCGAATACCCTGGATCAGCCGGGGCTGGTCCCCGGCAAGAAGGCATCAGAGCACCTGAGGTTGTTCTAGAGACACTTCATTAACCACTCCTGCAGTTGCTTCCCATCCAGACCTCCTCTTCTAAGAGATAGTACATATGGGTTAAGTAATTTTTGAGTTGAGTTTTCTATTACTCATGGATAAATGTTATTCCTTACATTTCCATATTACTTTGCAGATTCCCACCCCTCCTAAGCTGCTTCACTTGATCCACAGAAACTCTATGGAGATAGGCAAGACATCTTACAAATAAGGAGTGTGATGCTCAGAGAATAGGGGGATGGCTGGCCCTACAAGCAGGTCGGTCTGATTTCTAGTCCAGGATTTTCCATCAAATCACATGGCAACTCCAGGTGTGTTGTCCAATACTGAAGGTGGGAGAATTTTTTGGAAAATCCTGGGAAGGGAGAGAAGACACTGCTACTTCACATTTGCCTCAGGTCAGTTCAGATGAATACTGGCCTCCTCTTTTATCCCCAGCTCAGTGTGTACCAAGCTAAAGTTAATAGCTTACATAGCTTAGCCTCCAGGGTTTACTGCTTTTGGAAGATCTGATTCATGCATGAATCCTTCTTTATTTCAGGCTCAATGAAAAGTGGAATTCTTTCTTTAGTGCCCCGCTTTACTTGCCAGATTATGTTTGTAATTTTCCCACTAACTTCTTGTATGGAGCTGGATCGAAAGAACCTTTGAAGCTCCAACACTCTGGCCCCCTGATGTGAAGAGCTGACTCATTGGAAAAGACCCTGATGCTGGGAAAGATTGAGGACAGGAGGAGAAGGGGACGACAGAGGATGAGATGGTTGGATAACATCACTGACTCTATGGACATGAGTTTGAGCAAGCTCTGGGAGTTGGTGATGGACAGGGAAGCCTGGCGTGCTGCGGTCAGTCCATGGGGTTGCAAAAACTCAGATATGACTGAGTGACTGAACTGAACTGAGAAAGAACCTAGTTTTCTGATACTCATTCAGACGGATCCTGTTTCAAATCCCCCTTCAGTTCTTCCTCCAGGATGCTCCACACCTCCATCCCGGCCTCAGACCTTTTGTATATTTCTCCTATTGTGTCCTTGCCTCTGATTGTGTCACACATCCTCTTGTTCCTTGGCTCTGTTCTCTCACTGATTCTCATCTTCTATTTTTCCCTTCTTGCTATATTTCTTGCTTCTCCCCCCACCCTTTTAAAAAGTTCCAGTACCTTTCCCTTCTTTCTGGTTCCTGTCTCTCACCAACCTACCTCTTCCCCCTATCTTTACCTTTCTGAGCTTTTAGTCTACTGTTGACTCTTCTTGACTGGATTCAGTTTTTAAACTTGGCCAGTTCTCACAATGTCACCCCCAGAAGTTTAATGGAAATCTTTTTTCTTTTTTTAAATTTCAGCTTGACTTTATCAGTTCTTAGGTTGATGTTATCAGTAATGCCAAGAGGTAAATTTTCTCTTTGGTAGATTGCTACAGAAATCCAATTCAAAGAATGTTGGTTAGGATTTAAAGAGACATTGTAGAGCACACATACTGTTTGATCGATAATTAACATTTAAAAAGGAAAAGCAAGGGAATTCCCTGGTGGTTCAGTGGTTGGGGACACTGCTTTCACTGCTGTGGGCCCAAGGTCAATCCCTGGCTGTGCAACATGGCCAATAAATAAATAAATAAAATAAAAGGAATGACTAGAAATCAAGCCACTGGGAAGCACTACAAGGTAAAGTGGAAGTGGCAATCACTGCCTGACTGTGTCTGTCTTCTTTTCCATGCTGGAGTGTCTCCTCTCTTACAGGATCACAGAATTTTAGGATTGGAAATCTTAGAAATCAACCCCTTCATTTTGCAGATGAAGAAACTGAGGCCCAGCTAGGTGCCATGTGTTGCCCACAGTCACAAGGGAGTGCAAGATTCCTGACTGGAACCAGGCTGACTTTTTGGTTTGTTTCTGTGTAAAACCTGGCAGAGTGATTAAAAACCATAAAGAACTAATGAAAAGTACATAGAAAGAAGCAAGTCATCACCACAAATTCAACTTACCAGTGGTTGAATTGTATTAGCAGGTTTTCTATTTCAATAAAATAAGCTCTATTAGGAATAATGGACGTTTCTTTAGTGCTACATGTAGCTTCTCATTAGATCCTGGATCTAATAAAATCTATAATACTCTAATAATTATAATTTTAAAAAATTATCACATTTTATCTTCATCTTACAGAGGACACTGACTTAATTTGCAGGTCACCTAGATAGTCCACATTTTTTTTTTTCCCTTTAATAAGGTGGATTCAATCTACTCACCATTTGTTAGCATTTTTGCATTTCTAGTTAGAGATTAGGTTGGTAACCAGCTTTTCTCCCCCTTGCTATCTTTGCCAGGTTTTGGTATTGGGATTGTTTGCTTCCCAAACAAGTTGACAAACCTTTGGTGATTTGCTTTCATTAGTCCAAGTTTCAATAAATAAGAACAAACAATTCAAAACTAAGAATGCATTTAACTACTCTAGTAAATTTTCCCACAGAATCTGGGTCTGTAATGTGAAGTCTTAACTAGCTTAGTCACAGGGGTGGGACCATGTGGGATGTTTGCTAATAATTATCACTCACAACATCTTAAAACGTTTGTCTGAGCAACTGTCATGGAGTCTCCCCTTTCTCTAAGTATTAAAAGAAAATCCTGGGGAAAGAAATCTCGAAGATGGCTTCAGTCTGTTTCAACGTAGAATCCAGCCTTGAAACTAAGTTTCTTTAAAAAGAAGTTTTCCTCCCTTCCCAAATCAGCAAAGGGTAACTGGATCCGCGGCCACGTAGGAGCCTCTAGGGGCCCTAAATCCGGAGTCTCTAGGGGTAGACAGAGATCCGCGGGTTTGCCTGGGCCAGAAAAGTCTCTTCTAACTGTAGATCGCAGCCCAATCCCAAAGAGTTCTTGATTTCTCCCTCGGGGACTGGTCCCTTTGAACTTCCAGAAGGCCCGCCTCTTCCCCGGGCTGGCCAGCTCACTGGACCGGACCCGCTCGGGC
>NW_011489342.1:132468-222175 GCF_000754665.1 Bison bison bison | reverse complement strand
CTCTGAGGCTGCAGCGCCCGTTTTCCCGCTTCCCGGTCTCCGGACAGGCCTTTCCCTCCCGACGGACCTCCCCCAGCTCCGCCCCTCGAACCCCCGCTCCTCCCTTTCCCTATTCTCACCCCAAAGCTTCCCCGACCCTTCATCCCTTCAGCCTGGGGGCTGCGGGGGCCCTGGAGCCTGCCGGCCCTTTTGCTCGCCTGGTGGGCTGGAATCCTCCTGGGAACTTGCGCAGCGGGGTTGGCGCAGACCACCCACTCTTCCGCCCTGCGCAGTAACACGCGCGAAATCTTCGTAAAGAGCTAGCCCCCTAGCCGACCCCCGAGAGTAAATGTTAGTGTCTGCCTGTCTGTCTCCCTTGACTGTTCCTTCCGGCAAGGCCCTTGAGTGTCAAGTCATTCATGCCTCTCGATGATGATGATGATGGAGGTGGCGACAGCCGCTAACATTTATGGATTGTTACAGTTGTTACAGGGTAGTTCTCAGTGGTTTCCATATAACGAATTTATTTAATTCTTAACTACAGTTTTCTGTGTAGGTATTATCATTACCCTTATTTTGCCAGTGAGATAACTTGAGTCCATTGAGGCTGAGAAACTTGTGTAAGCGAGATCGTTTTGAAACCCGAATAATCCAAGTCCAGGATTTGTGCCCATTAACTACCGCCCTCCCCTTATGGCCTTAAAAAAAACTCACTAGGCAGGAGGTCGTCCAGAGCAAGTCACTCAGCTTTGCCCCATGGCCGGTGTCCACAGTTCCTGCCCTTGAATCTGCAGGGAGATCACAGCACCTCTCCCAGCTTCCCCAGTTTAGCATTAGGGTTAACAGGCCCCTTCTCCAGCTCCAAGCTGCTCTCCTTCCCCAGACTTTGTTACGGTCCTAGGTCTGTGTCCACACTTCTCTTCGTGAATCACCAGGCTAAGTAAAGAGAACAATTTGTTAGTATCTGCTTTGTGCTTGAGGCGGGGCTAAGCTCATTCCTGAGGTTATCTTTTAAAAGGTACTCTTAGTCTTGCCTTTTAAAAAATTCCAGTGAGTGTATGTACAAAAGCTGGTTAGTATTTGATGTAGCACATAGCAAGCACTGAGAAATATTCATTCTCATATTGTTTCAGTTGCTTCTTTTTAATACAGGTTTATTGAGATATAATTTACGTTCCATACAATTCACCCATTTAAAGTGTATGATTCAATTTTTTTTTTTAGTATATTCACAGAGTTGTGAAAATCGTCACAACTCTCTAATTCTAGAATATTTTCCACACTCCAAAAAAAGAAAGCCATCAGCAATCACTCTCTTCCCCTCCAGGTCTAGGTAACCACTAATCTTCTTTCTGTCTTTTTATGGAATCTTGCCATTTGCAGCCTTTGGGTTTGGTTTCTTTCACATAAGGTTGGTTCATTTATGCTGTAGCATGTATCAGCTCTTTGTTGCTATTTATGGCTGTATAATATTCCATATCATATTTTATCTATTAATTAGCTGATGGGCTTTTGAGTTATTTACACTTTTTGGTTATTATGAATAATAATGTTATGAACATTCACATACTAGGTTTTGTGTGGACGTATGTTTTCATCTTTTATGGATATATGCCTAGAAGTGGAACTGCTGGGTCCTATGGTAACTATGTTTAACTTTTTTAGGAACTGCCAAACTTGTTTTCAAACGTGGCTGCACCATTTTACAATCCCACAGCAGTATATGAGAGTTCCTGGTTCGCCATGTTCTCACCAACACTTGTAATTGTATGCCTTTTTGATTATAGCCATCCTAGTGGATATGAAATAGTAGGTCATTATGGTTTTGATTCATGAATCTCAAATGGTCAATGATGCTGCACATCTTTTCATGAGTTTATTGGCCATTTGTATATCTTCTTTTGCTTCACTAGTTAGAAAATAGTTAAGGCTTTCCTTCTTATGCTGATGTTAATTAATAATTCCCACTGGAACAAATCATCTAATACTTTCTACCTGCTAGAATGGCAGCCACTGTGAGGCAATGTAAAAGTGAAAAGAGAAAGAGTTGCTCAGTCATGTCCGACTCTTCGCAACCCCATGGATTGTAGCCTGCCAAACTCCACTGTCCATGGAGTTCCCCAGGCAAGAATGCTAGAATGGGTTGCCATTCCCTTCTCCAGGGGATCTTCCTGACCCACGGACAGTGGAAATACAGATGAGCTGTCATCCATTCTGCAAATGTGTATGCAGTGTCTGCCTCTGAAGATGGTGTTCCCTCCCTGCACTCTGGCTATTGTCCAGACAATTGTACACTGTGTTAAGTACAGAAAGAATAATAGCACACACTTCTGTCTCTCACATAGAATTCACAGATAGTTCTTACCTTGTGCCTTTACATATATGAACTACACTGAATTCTTTTAACCTCACAATACAACACCATCTCATTACACATGAAGAAATTGGGGCTCAGAAAGTTCAAGTAATTTACCCAAGATGATAATTACTAAGTGGTGTAGTAGGGCCTCGAATCTAGGCAGTTTAGTGCCAGAGTCTCATGTTTATAGTCTGTAGTCCACTCGTGTATGATGGAAGAATGGCAAGGAGCTTTGGAACCACCCAGAAAGTTTAACTATATGTTGTGTGTATTGGTGTGTTTGTGTCTGGTTGTGGGACTGGTCAGGATGGAGTTCTAGGATGTGTAAAGTCACTTCAGTTGTGTCCGACTCCTTGCGACCCCATGGATTATAGCCCACCAGGCTCCTTTGTCTTTGGGATTTCCCAGGAAAGAATATTGGAGTGGGATGCCATTCCTTTCTCCAGGGGATCTTTCAGAGCCAGGGATCAACCTGTGTCTCCTGCATCTCCTGTATTAGCAGGTGGGTTCCTTACCTCTAGTGCCACCTGGGAAGTTGATGTGTGTGTCTGTATGTGTGCCTGGTTGGGGGCTGGTCAAGATGAAGTTCTGGGACAGCAGGAATAAAATCTGAGGAGGATTAAAATTTACCAGGAGGAACTGAGGGATGAGGGCTGGGGGTGGGGGTGGAGAAGAAAAGGCGTGAGTGGTGGAGGGAAGAGCATATGCAGAGGCCTGGAAGAGGGGGCATGTGAAAGCTGCTTAGTATGGCCCGAGCTTGGAGTGGGCGTAGAGGGGCGACAGGAAGGGAAAAAGAGAAGGTGAAAGGAGGTCAGAGAGACAGGGTCAACTTTTGAGAGCTCTCCTCTGCCTGGCTGTGGAGTTTGGTCTTTGTCTAGGGACAATGGGAAGCCATTGAAGAGTTAATCACGGGCGTGAGAGACCAGAACTGCATTTTATTATACAAAAGTCCCCGTGGTTGCAGTGCAGACAATGGAATGGTGGAAGCAGGGTACACTGTAGGTGACTGATTATTGTGTTTCCTTCTAGAGCCTCCATTCCTTTGGGAATTTATGAAGTATATTAGAGCATTCCTTTGCTATTCCTTCACAAAGAGCTTCAGTTGAGTTCAGTTGCTCAGTCGTGTCTGACTCTCTGCAGCCCCATGGACTGCAGCACGCCAGGCTTCCCTGTCCGTCACCGAGGGCAGATGCGGTACCTTCCCTGTCCATCACCCTGTGCCTCCCGGTGCATCACCAGGGAAGATGGACAGGCTTCCCTGTCCGTCACCAAGGGCAGATGCGGTACCTTCCCTGTCCATCACCCTGTGCCTCCCGGTGCATCACCAGGGAAGATGGACAGGCTTCCCTGTCCGTCACCAAGGGCAGATGCGGTACCTTCCCTGTCCATCACCCTGTGCCTCCCGGTGCATCACCAGGGAAGATGGACAGGCTTCCCTGTCCGTCACCAAGGGCAGATGCGGTACCTTCCCTGTCCATCACCCTGTGCCTCCCGGTGCATCACCAGGGAAGATGGACAGGCTTCCCTGTCCGTCACCAAGGGCAGATGCGGTACCTTCCCTGTCCATCACCCTGTGCCTCCCGGTGCGTCACCAGGGAAGATGGACAGGCTTCCCTGTCCGTCACAAAGAGCTTAGGGAAGGAGAAGTCTAGGAGCTTTGGGCTTTGGCTGTTAATTTGGAGGTTTGGCCCAGAAGAAAATGATGGCTGTCAGTCTGACCAGAGTCATAAAACACAAAGGGCCTTTCTTTCCACAGAGCATTCTTCCTGCATCTGTGCCTGGCACTTGGGGGCAGTTGGTGTCTTTTCAGCTTATGGGCATTTGCGGTTGTCAGGAGGCCCAGCCCATCAGCCCTTGGTCGCTGGCTTGGGCATGGTTTCATTTTATTTTGGAGCCTCCTCGGGCTTGTTAGCTTGCTCTATGCCTACTGCTCTAGATTGAAGGAGAAGACGGCAGTTTCCCGGCAGCAGGTTTCTGGGGAGGGCTCCTGCTCTCACCCTTCAGTCCTTGGGAGCTCCTTGTCCACCACTCTTGAGTCAGCTTTGGAAGAGTTCCATAGCATTCCAAGTAGTAAGGGACTGAAGTTTAACATGTTCCTGTTATCTTTAGCAGGCAAAACCAGCATCCTGGTCACAGCCTTCAGGCCTGTCTACAGGCCCCTAAAGTCTATACATTCAGTAAAGGTTACTGTAGGAACTTCCCTGGTGGTCCAGTGGTTAAGACTCCATGCTCCCAATGCAGGGGGCCTGGGTTCGATCCCTGTGTGGGGAGCTAGATACCGCAGTCTGCAGCTAAGAGTTCACATGCCACAACTAAAGATTGTGCATGCTGCAATGCAGATTCAAGATCCCGAGTGCTGCAACTAAGACCTGGTGCAGACAAATAAATAAATATTTTTTTAAAAGTAATAATACGTATTACCGTGTGCCCACTACATGCCCTGTTGGGTATTATAGAGTTGTAGATGCTTGGACCCAGTGGTGTTCAAACTGTACATGCATCAGAATCACCTGGAGAGCTTATTATACACAGTTTCTGATTAGGTAGGTCTGGGATGGGGCCTGAGAATCTGTATGTCTAACAAGTCCCTAGATGATGCTGATGGTGTGGTCTAGGACCACATTTTGAGAACCATTGCTCTAAAAGAATCATAAACTCATAATGGAGGTCAGCTTCATTTTATATATTCATTATTCAACAAATATTTATTGAATACCTACTATTCTAGTTGCTAAGATGTAGGAGAGAGAAAACAGACAAAAGTCCCTGCTTCTGATGGTGGATACATGTTATTTTACATTTATCCAAACGCATAGAATATATATCACCAAGAGTGAACCCTGAAGTAAAAGCTATGGACTTCCAGTGATAATGACATGTCAGTGCAGGTCATCGATTATAACAAATGTACCACTCTGGTGATACACTCTGCTGATAATGGAGGAGGCTATGTATGTGTATGTGGCACTGGGTGCAGGCAGGGGGTATATGGGAAATCTCTGTATCTTCCACTCAATTTTTCTGTGAACTCAAAACTGCTCTAAAGCAAAACAAAAATGAAAAACTGCCCTAAAAGAACAAAATCTATTAAAAATCCCTACCCTCAAGTCAAGGAGTGGGGAGGGCCCAGAAACCCATTCTAGCTGGCATAAGGAGAAAAGGAGGGAATTTATTGGAAGGATCATCCATTCCTCCTGAGGATCCAGAATTGTGAGTAGAGGTGACTTTCTGTATCTCTCTGATGGACTGCAGAGAGGCTGATTCCAAGCCCCCTCCTCCCCGAGAGAGCTCCAGCAGGCTTTCTGTGCCACATACATGGCCTCTTGGGTCCAGTTATGCTGACTAACTGGAATCTGTCTCAATTCCACATTCCCAGGATTTCTCCCATTTCATTGGTCCCATTGGGAACCAGTTCTCACCCTCAACTCCCTCACCGTGGCTGTGTGTATAAAGTCAGGTGTTAAGTGAAAGAGTGTTATCTTATTCTTTAGGCAGGATGGGATCTCAGAGAGGAGCCAGAGGGCTGGGCAGTACCTTGGATGGTGTCAGGGTGGATCTAAGGGGCTAAGTGGTGGCAGGGAGACTGGTCAGGTCAGGGCACCCTCTCTTAGGTGGGAAGCGTTTAAAGTGTGGATCTGGGGCTTCTCTGGTTGACCTAGTGGTAAAGAATCTGCCTGCGAATGCAGGAGACACGGGTTTGATCCTGAATCTGGGAAGATCTCACATGCCTCGGAACAACTAAGCCCGAGCACCACAACTACTGAGTTTGTGTTCTAGAGCCTGGGAGGCACAACTACTGAGCCCATGTCCCGCAGTTCCTGAAACCCGCACCCTGTAGAGCCCGTGCTCTGGAACAGAGAAACCACTGCAATGAGAAACCCTCAAACTGCAATGAAGAGTCGCCCCCGCTCTCTGCGACTAGAGAAAAACCTAGGCAGCAATGAAGAGCCAGCACGGTCAAAAATAAATAAACAAATAAAATCATAAAAAAAAATAAAGTGTGGATCTATATGGGAAACCTTCCTATGGAAAAGCCACATAAAGAAAGAGAAGCTGCCCAGTGCAGTTTTAATAACTTGAGGTAAAGCTCTTCTTTTTCATTCTTCTTAACTAGAGTCTTATGCAGTCATTGGTAGCCTGACTTAATGTCCTCTGTGGCATTAGGACTTCCCTGGTGGTCCAGTGGCTAAGATTCTGCTCGACCTGGGTTTGATCCCTGGTCAGAGAACTAGATCCCACATGCTGCAACTAAATATTCTGTGTACAACTAAGATCGAAGATCCCAAGCGCCACAACTAAGACCTGGTGCAGCCAGATAAATAAATAAATGTGTTTTTTTTAAGACTTAATGGCATTGCTTTTAATTTCATTTGGGCATCATTGCAAGCAGCGATACATTCGTATTGATTACTGAAGTTGGCTATATTTTACCGAAGGGCTTCCCAGGTGGCTCAATGGTAAAGAATCTGCCTGCCAATACGAGAGACATGGGTTCCATCGCTGAGCTGGGAAATTCCCCTGGAGAAGCAAATGGCAACCCACTCCAGTATTCTTGCCGGGGAAATCCTGTGGACTAGACAGAGGAGCCTGGTGGGCCCCAGTCCATGGGCTCATAAGAGTTGGACATGACTTAATGACTAAACCACCAACTACTACCACATTTTACTGGGCTGAGAACTTGTGTGAAATAAGAATTATTTCTAGAGATCTGACATTTTAACTTGTGCAGTTGCTTAAAAACAAAAATCTACAATAGCAGTATAATGATTTTACTTTCCTTTGCGAAGTTTTTCTTTTAATGATATTTTAATACACCAAAGACTGTCAAAGCCAACTGCTCACAGGTCAAGGTCTGACCCTCCATGGAGGTGTGAATAGGTGCACTATTTCTGTTCCTACTCGCTCCTCTTTTCTCTCTCATCTTCTTTCTCTTCCTCTCATTTTTCCATCTGGGTAGACCATTAATAGCTGGCCTTTCTCCTCTGCCAGGGCTCATTAGCTGCTGGTAGAGATGGTTGTTTGAGGGAGATACTCTTGTTGGAGCGTCTAGGAAGCCCAGAGTCACCTTTAGGAGTAAGAAGTGTGGGGAGCAGGGGTGGGAGGCAGAAACATCAGATTTGGCCTCCTCACTTCTGAGTTGGGCCCAAGCTCAGTGGTGGAATTCAGCCTGGGGAGGGTGTTGAATCTCACCTGCGTCATCCCAGGATTAGGCATCCAGCTAGGAGATGAGTTTCTGCTTTTGAGCATTTCATGGGTCTTATTCACCAAGGGCTTGGGCAAGGACCACAGTCCTTGTATTCCAGGTGACCACCAATCTGAGAGATTCTGAAATACCAGCAGGTGGTTCCTGTGCCCAGTGGACTGGCTCTTTATTAACTTGTTTCCTTCCTGTTTTGAATTCTCAAAATATGGCAGTCTCTTTAATGTTCAAGACAAATTTATTCAGTCTAATGTGAAGCAATGTGAATATAGTTAATAACACTGTATTGTATACTTGACGTAAGTATACCTTTTACTAAAAAGGTAAAACTAAATGTCCTTACCACTAAAAGAGAAAGAAGGGACTTCCCTGGTGGTACAGTGGATAATACTTTGAATTCCTGATGCAGGGGGCCTGTGTTCAATCCCTGGTTGGGGAACTAGATCCTGCATGCCAAAACTAAGACCTGGCACAGTCAAAGAAATAAATAAACTTTTAAAAAAGAAAATGGTAACTATGTGAGATGATGGATATGTTAATTAGTTTAATTGTGGCAATGATTTCAGTGTACACAACTTAAATATGTACACTTTTTGTCAATTATACCTCAGTAAAGATGTGAGAGGAGTAATGTATCCAGTTGTCATTTGTCTAAACTAAATCTAAAATTGGCATTTAGAGCAAGCTGTCTTTTCCTTTTATCATTAATCAGGGCTTCAGCTCTGCTAACCGTAGGGCCATATTCTCTTCCCTTTTGTAATGGCCATTTTAACTTTGCTTCTGCATCTGAGATCAGAATAATCTCAACCACAGGTAGTGTATGTGTATGTCAATTTTTGGCAAAAAGTTTTAAAATTAATTTTAAAATAAATGCACATATACTGAGTTTTAAAAGCAGTTACATAATTTCCGTGAAGCTAAAAATTATGATTGCTAAGCTACAGGAGTTGGGAAGGGGCTTGCAGTGAGGTGTAGCTGTTCTGAATTCCGACTTTCAAACGTCAAGTTTCCTTCTGCCCTCTTGCTCGTCTTTCACTCTGCAACCTCTGGGCAGCACACGGCGTCTACCTTTGGCCATATCCCCTTTTGTATACACCTAGATTCTGTTTCTTCCCTTCTACATCAGTTTCTGCTCTTTCGTTCCCTTTCCATATTCCAAAATGTTGCCACCTTTTGACAACAAGGGTCCCTGCACTGGTTTTCTAAGTTCTTTTTAAAAAAGAGAAGCTGAGGAGGGTGTTCAGTTTGCTGTGTGTTCTTTTTAAAGTTCATCCTCACTACAGATTGAAACCTACATTCAGAAATTGAGCTCCAGTGTGGGAGCTTTAAGAACGCAGCCACAGGGGTAGTTAGTTACCTGTCCTGAGGAATAAGCACAGGACGATATGTGCTTGCATGCAGCAGCTGAGTGAGTTGAAGATGATGGGTGTTAGGTGATGGCTTCTGTCTTAGTGGTCCTTGGGCTAATCATCTTGAAGAGCATCACTGGAGGGTGCTGCAGCCACCCCAATCCCCACTGGGGGCAGAGGAAGATAGAAGTGTCAGCAATCAAAGGGTCTACAGGAGTGAATGATCAGGGGAGAAAAAATAAGCTGGTGGAGAGGAAAGGGGGGTATTGGATGTGCTGGATAATTTCCATTTTAAAATAACTTTTTTGGGGGCCACATCCTGTAGCATGTGGGGTCTTAGTTCCCATATCAGGGATCAAGTACATGTCTCCTGCATTGGAAGGTGGAGTCTTAACCATCAGGGAAGTCCCATTCTGGATAATTTCCATTTGCCTTTCTAGGTCCCCGTTCCCCCAGTTCCACTTCTTTTTGCTCTGGGAGGTTGACCTGTATGGACCACGTGTGCATAATATGGGTTATATCAGTGACCCCCTTGTAGTCTGGCTTCTAGTTGGGTTCAGCCAACGGGACATCAGCAGATCAGAGGGAGTAGGGAGGCTGAGGTGGAGATATTTATTCCTCTGACTTCCTGCCTGTACAGTCATCACATAGGCTGTGTTCCTAAACCAAAGGTCCTAGCTTAGCTTCTGTCAGGTGCTCTGAGCTCCCTGTCTGTCTCTGGATCCTTCAGGCCTGGGTGTGACAACTGCACTCCCTACTTGTCCCCAGAGCTACTGCACTGGCCCTTAATGTTTCTCTGCATCCTGCACACAGCGCCCTGGAGCTGTCTACTTTGGGCATATCATCTGTCTTCTGCAGGACCTTGACTGGGACATCTGCAAAACAGCCAGATAGTGGGACAGGCTGAATAAGTGCTAATTCCAGTGGTTGCAGAAATAATTTTCATGACCAACTCCTGGCAGGACCCTGCACATGAATTTGTGCTAGTCGGAGTAATCAGCACAGACTTGCTCAGAACGATTTATTTTTCCAGATGGTCAGAGTTTTCAGCAGTAGACAAAACTGGCCTTGCATTGTTTGTTACTTTCTAATGTATGTAAGTTATATATTTTCTTTTGGAAAGGTGTTTTTTGTTTTGGGCACGTTGCTAGGCTGTTATTGTTTAGTCGCTAAGTCGTGTCTGACTTTTTGGACCCCATGGACTGTAGCCTGGCAGGCTCCTCTGTCCATGGGATTCTCCAAGTAAGAATACTGGAGTGGGTTGCCATTTCCTGCTCCAGGGATCTTCTTGACTGTTATCAAATGAGTAAATTAATGCCATAAGGCCACACTAGTTTTTATACACCATCTAGGGAGGCTCTGTGCCTAGAAGGTGAAACTTGGACAGTCCTGGGTTCTAACTTTTTTTTCTCATTTGGCTAATTTTGTGAGCTTGAGAAATTTTTTTAACTTCAGGGGACCTGAGTATCAGTACTTCCTGATACTTAAAGTGTTGTATGAGGATTAAATGAGGTAGTGTATAGAAAAGCTTGGGCTTCTCAGGTGGCACTAGTGATAAAGAATTGCCCTGCCAATGCAGAAGACATAAGAGATGCCAGTTCAATCCCTGGGTTGGGAAGATCCCCTGGAGAAGGGAATGACAACCCACTCCAGTGTTCTTGCCTGGAGAATCCCGTGGACAGAGGAGCCTAGTGGGTTACAGTCCACGGGGTCACAAACAGTTGGACACAGCTGAAGCGACTTAGCACATATAGAAAAGCTTAGTTGCCCCTGTGCCAGACACACAATAAATACTCTCTAAATAGTAGTTATTATTAAAAACTCTCATTACTTTTGGGTTCTGTGAATGAAAAATATAAAGTTTCCAGCTTGTGCATTGTTGCTGTTTGCACATGTTCTGTGCCTGGGAAGCTTTTGAAGCCTAAATTCTGGTCCATTGTTAACCTAAACCCTCCAGTTTGATGACGGTTCAGGGTGTGGCAAGATCCCAGCCAAGTGAAATTGGAGAGCTGGCATTCCGAGGGTGGTTGTTTATTTCTCCTGGAAATAGAGGGTGGAGATGTAGAGCCACTTGGTCACAAAGCTGATCATGCGCTTTTGTCCTCTGGCTTGTTAGCCAGAACTTGGACGTTTGCTTTCTGTTCACCAACCTTGGGGAAAAGAAGGTGGTAAAATGGACTATAAAGCTAGGAGGAGAAAGGGAAGGAGGGGACAGATCTGACAAAGCTGCTCTGATGGGTGGTGAGGTGGACCATGCTGCTCTCCCAAGCTGATCATTGGGGAAAATAAGAAAAATGTAGAAGTAATTTACAAAGAAGAGCAGCACGTCCTAATGAGGTGAATTCCAACAGCTCTTAAGATTTATTCTACAAGCACAGTTGTCCCTCGGTATCCGCAGGTGTCAGGTTCCAGGACCCCTTTGGATACCAAAAGCCTCAGGTGCTTAAGTCCCTTATATAAAATGGTGTAGTATTTGCATGTAACCAAGGCACATCCTCCTGTGTACTTTAAATCATTTCTAGATTACTTCTAATACCTGCTGCTGCTGCTGCTAAGTCGCTCACTCGTGTCTGACTCTTAGCGACCCCATGGACTGCAGCCTACGAGGCTGCTCTGTCCATGGGATTTTCCAGGCAAGAGTACTGGAGTGGGGTGCCATTGCCTTCTCCATCTTCTAATACCTAATACAATGTAAATGCTATGTAAATGGTTGCCAGTGTTCAACAAATTTAAGTGTTTGCTTTTTGGAACTTTCAGAAATGAAAAAAAATTTTTTTCAATTTCCAGTTGGTTGAATCCATGAAGTGAAAATTGAGGATATAGGGGGCTGACTGTATTCCATGATCATTTTGAAATTGAGAGAATTAAAGAGAAGACACATTAAGCCACTTGAAATCTCGTACTCATAGATTAATATAGATAATATTTTCATGTTTCACCTTGTGGATTTTTCATATGCATCTATATATGTAAATTCAAAATTGGATTATTTTATATGTGGCTCTGTAACCTGCTCTTTTCACGTGTATGTCTTTCTGTGCCAATGAATAAAATCTTAAAAAATTTTTCATGATGTATAATTAACATGTAGCATTATGTTAGTTTTAGGTAAACAACATAATGATTTTATATTCGTATGTATTGCAAAAAACCACACTAAGTGTAGTTAACATCCATCACCATGCATAGTTATAAAAATTTTTTTCTTATGATAACTTTTAGGATTTTAATTTCTTAGCAGCTTTGAATAATGCAATACAGTATTATTAGCTATAGTCACCATTAACTATATTCACTATACAGTATTTTATTAACTGTAGTCATGTATTGTAATGCTATACATTACATAATTATAGCAGAAATCTTTTATTTTTAAATGACCATAGAGAATTTATTATGTCTTTGTCTTTTATCCAACCAGTGCCATACTCTTGGACTTCTAAGTTATTTCCAGCATTTCGTTATTATAAACCAAGCTCTGTAGTTATTTTCTTAAACACAGTGTCTAAAACCCTGTGGGTGTTTCTGCCAGTTTATAAGGTTCAGTTCAGTTCAGTTCAGTCGCTCAGTCATGTCCGACTCTTTGCGACCCTATGAATTGCAGCACGCCAGACCTCCCTATAGGCAAAATTCATGCCTTGGAATTTTTTATATTCCCCAAAGCCCCTAGTAAAGTCTCCTAATTGGCACCCCCTTGTTGCTGCTAAGTTTGGCATTGAAGAGGATGAGAACTTGGATTGTAGCCATGATTCCATTATTTATTTTCCTACTTCAGGTCATCACCGGTTGGCCTTTAAAACACATTTATTAGTGATTTAAAGATTACTTCAGACTTTCAATCACCTGGAATAATTATGTATAGTAATACTGGCATAATCCTGAGGTTTTCAGAGCCCTTTTCACATTCTTATATGGATCTTCTGATGGCTGTTATTGTCACTCACATTTTGCAGTGGAAGAAACTGAGATTGAGAGCGTTCAAGTGCCCTTCATGCCACACTACACTGCATCTTTGTTTAATTTAGTGACTTAAAAGAAAATAAAGGAAAATTAGTAACAGAAACAAAATCAGGGACCTAGAAAATAGACTGGTAGTTGCTAAGGGGAAGGGGGTGGGACAGGATAGGAGTGGGAGTTTGGAATTAACAGATGTAAACTGGTGTATATATAGGATGGATAAACAACAAGGTCCTACTGTGTAGTACAGGGAACTAGATTCACTATCCTGTGATAAACCATAATGGAAAAGAAATATGAAAAAGAATATATATCCACATAACAGATATATGGGCTTGCCAGGTAGCTCAGTGGTAAAGAATCTCCCTGCCAGTGTAGGAGACACAGAAGACGTGGATTCTATCCCTCCGTTGGGAAGATCCTCTGGAGTAGGAAATGGCAACCTGCTCCAGTATTCTTGCCTGGAAAATTCCATAGGCAAAATTCCAGGAGCCTGACAGGGTGCAGTCCATGGGGTCGCAAAGAGTCGGACATGACTGAGCGACTGAGCATGCACACGTGTGTGGATAACTAAGTCACTTTGCTAATCACTTTGTTAATTAAATTAACACAGCATTGTAATTCAACTCTGCTTCAATAAAAAATAAATTTGAAAAAGTTAGTATTAATTTGCACATTAGTATCTGTGATGTTGCTCTTAGGTACCAATCGCATAGAAATGCAGTAAGTGATTCTTTTTTTAATGGAAGAATTGGTAAGCTATTGTGCCACAAACTTGACACATATATTATTTAAGCCATAACATTTTGAGAACGATCTTTATTTGCTTTACACAGCAGTAAAAATGATATACATTGTGTGTGTGCAAGTTCAATCACTAAGTCATGTCCAACTCTTTTGTGACCCCCCTGGATTGTAGTTCATCAGGCTCCTCCATCCATGTAATTTTTCAGGCAAGAATACTGGAGTGGGTTGCCGTTTCCTACTCTTTTTTTTTCTAGAGAGAGTTATGCCGATGCTTAACTGACTAGATTTGCTGGCAATATTCAAGGTAATTTTAAAATCCCAACCCTGCAAGTACTGTCCAGTGAAGACATTGCCTGCATCAGTAATAGATCTGTAGGTTTGTTGCTTGGCAGGGACCTCACTGTGTCCATGGGTACTTTTTTACAGGTTGGCTTCACTAAGGTTGGCTTATTTATACTCTTCTCTCTCCTTTCCATTTGGGTCTCCAGCTACGACAGAGACTCCACTTTCAACGTGTTCGTGGGAAAAGGACAGCTGATAGCAGGGATGGATCAAGCTCTGGTTGGGATGTGTGTAAATGAGAGACGGTTTGTGAAGATCCCTCCAAAGCTGGCTTATGGAAGTGACGGTGTTTGTAAGTGTTTGTTCTGTACTTGTGAAAACATTTGCTGAAACAACCAGAACATTTGCTGGCACAACCAGAACATTTGCTGGCTCTTCAGTCAGGCAGAATAGAGAGTCTTTGGAAGCTTCAGGTAGCGGAAAATGAGAAGCAGTAAACACACACGGCTGAAATTTCATCTGCAGTTTATTTATTCTAGATATGAAAGAAGTGTTATTAACACAGGTATACTGAATGTTATTCTTGTTGAGAGGAAATTTTTGTTTTTTCTTTAAGTTTCACTGGGAGGGAGTTCTCTGCTGGCTAGTGGTTGGAATAATGGACTTTGACTACTGTGGTCCGGGTTAAATCCCTGGTTGAGGGACTGAGATCCTACAAGCTGCAGGGTGTGGCCAAAAAAAATTAGTTTTTTTTTTTTCATTTGGAGGGAACATCACTCATTTTGGAATTGTATGTGACCTCTTGAGCCCTTCTGACTTCCATTCACCTTGGCAGCATCCTTGGTGTTTCTTTGAAAGGCGGCAGCTTCTCAGTGTGAGCTCTCTTTATTTTCTAGCTGGTGTGATCCCCCCAGATTCAGTGCTTCATTTTGATGTACTTCTGATGGATATTTGGAATTCAGAAGATCAGGTTCAGATTCACACTTACTTCAAGCCTCCCAGTTGCCCTCGGACCATCCAGGTATCTGATTTTGTAAGATACCACTACAACGGGACATTCCTGGACGGGACACTGTTTGATTCGAGGTAAGCCCTGCCATTTGTACTAGTACCATTGAAATGCCCCTTAGTTCCTTCTGTCGCATCCACTTTTTATGGCCTTGGAAAAACCAGGAAAGGGACTCGTTCCCAGCTGCTCTGTGATTGGGAACAAAGGTGTATACCTGCCTTTTCTCCAGGGATGGGTATGAATCCATTGGTCAGCTGAGTTTGAGCTGACCAAAAATCAGCTCAAATTTTAACAAAAATCTTTTGAAGGATGAGTTAGAGGTGCCCTCGTGGTATGGAACTTCTCCCTTTTCTCATTGGTTTTCAGTCACAATCGCATGAAAACATATGACACCTATGTGGGAATTGGCTGGCTGATCCCTGGAATGGATAAAGGGCTGTTGGGGATGTGTGTGGGAGAAAAACGCATCATCACCATTCCTCCTTTTCTGGCCTATGGAGAAGATGGAGACGGTAAGTCCTTCCCATTCTTCAAGCTACTCTAATCTGTCTATTTCTTTTGCAGTGGTTGGTTTAACTTACTGTGTGAAACCCACCAGAACTTGTGGTCTAGACTTGCAGTGTCCAATAGGGTAGTCACCAGCTATATTTAGCTATTTACATTTAAATTAAGTTAAATAAAAATTTAAATTCTGTACCTTGGTCACACTGCCACAGTTCAGGTACTTAAAAGCTACTTGTTGCTGAGAGCTACTGTACTGGACAGGCACTCCAATCACTGCAGGAAGTTCTGGTGGACAGTGCTAGTCTAGGTCATCTGCTGACTGATGGTTAAGATGCAGAAATCTCCATCTATTCACGGTCATTTTTGTTCTTAAGTAAGCCGTCTACCATTGCCTCAGAAGCTGTAACCTTAGGCACCAACCTCTCCAACCTATGTTTTTCCTTCTGTGAAATGAGATTTGAATTAGATAGTCTAAAGGTTGTAGCCATCAAGGTAGAAATTCAGCTTATGTTGCCAAAATTGTTGTTTTTTTTCACTGATTTGTACCTCCTTAATGGGTTTTACCTGTGGCATTAGCTCCATGTGAATAAATGCAAAGTACTGATATAATTTTAGAGGATACGTTAATTTGAATTCGTGTCCAGTTTGTAGTTTCACTATGGAGGCAAGTGGTAAACTATTTACTAGCTGATAGAATTTCTTACTCATGTTTGAATTTCAGGCACATTTAATCACACTGACAAGCTGACACAACAATGAGACCTTCAGGCATTTAAACAAACTGATATATGTAGTTAAGAATAGAAATGAGGCATTCCAATGGTTAGGGCTTCAAGCCTCCACTGTAGGAGGCATAGGTTCCATCCCTCATCAGGGAACTAAGATTCCACAAGCCTCCGAGCAGTGTGGCCAAGAAAAAAAAAAGAAAGAAACGAAAATGTGATGCTATTTAAGAAGTTTACTGATAGTGGTACCCAACTTCTAATAACCCCCTAATATAATGTTTTCCAAGCTATGTTTCCTGGCCCTAGGTCTGTATACAGAGCAGGAGAGGGGAGCCTTCTCTCCTGTTGACTTCCACTTTTGGTACTTAGGATCTGCAGGAAGTTTCTTTAAAAACCTTCTAAAAGAAGAACAAAGCAGCTTGAAAACAGCTACTGTAAATATATCTTAATTCTCCCCTCCTCAAGATATGTTATTATCTTATTGATACTCAAATTTTGTCATCCTTGGCTAGTAGAAGTTCATTCCCTTTGACTCTCAAATCCTTTTGTCTTCATCCACATGCATACAATGAACCAGATAAAAAGAGATGCCTAGCCTGATGTGAGGACTGTTATTCATTTATTTTAAACAAATAATTGCTAATTTAAATATTTAGAATAGTTTATTTAAAATAGTTATTTTTAAATGCTTTATACTTTGACATTCTGCTCAGCTATCCAGGCATAAATTTAAGTAGGTGAATTGTATGGGAATTAAATCTCAATAAAGTTGTAAAGGTCAGTTTTCATTCCAATCCCAAAGAAAGGCAATGCCAAAGAATGCTCAAACTACCGCACAATTGTACTTACCTCTCATGCTAGCAAAGTAATGATCAAAACTCTCCAAGTCAGGCTTCAACAGTACATGAACCATTAACTTCCCATGTTCAAGCTGGATTTAGAAAAGGCAGAGGCAACAGAGATCAAATTGCCAACATTCACTGGATCATCAAAAAAGCAAGAGAGTTCCAGAAAAACATTTATTTCTGCTTTATTGACTATGCCAAAGCCTTTGACTGTGTGGATCACAACAAACTGGAAAATTCTGAAGGAGATGGGAATACCAGACCACCTGACCTTCCCCTTGAGAAATCTGTATGCAGGTCAGGAAGCAACAGTTAGAATTGGACATGAAACAACAGACTGGTTCCAAATTGGGAAAGGAGTATGTCAAGACTGTATATTGTCACCCTGCTTACTTAACTTATATGGAGAGTACATCATGAGAAATGTTGGAATGGATGAAGCACAAGCTGGAATCAGGATTGCCAGGAGAAATATCAATAACCTCAGATAAGCAGATGACACCACCCTTATGGCAGAAAGTGAAGAATAATTAAAGAGCCTCTTGATGAAAGTGAAAGAGGAGAGTGAAAAAGTTGGCTTAAAACTCAACATTCAGAAAACTAAGATCATGGCATCTGGTCCCATCACTTCATGGCAAATAGATGGGGAAACAATGGAAACAGTGACCAACTTTATTTTTTGGGCTCTAAAATCACTGCAGATGGTGACTGCAGCCACGAAATTAAAAGACGCTTGCTCTTTGGAAGAAAAGCTATGATCAACCTAGCTGCTGCTGCTGCTGCTAAATCACTTCAGTCGTGTCCGACTCTGTGCAACCCCATAGACGGCAGCCCACAAGGCCCCACAAGAATCCCTAGGATTCTCCAGGCTAGAACACTGGAGTGGGTTGCCATTTCCTCCTCCAATGCATAAAGTGAAAAGTGAAAGTGAAGTCACTCAGTCGTGTCCGACTCTTCTTGACCCCATGGACTGCAGCCTACCAGGCTCCTCCGTCCCTGGGATTTTCCAGGCAAGAGTACTGGAGTGGGTTGCCATTGCCTTCTCCTGCTGCTGCTGCTAAGTCACTTCAATTGCTTCTGACCTAGACAGCATATTAAAAAGCAGAGACCTTACTTTACCAACAAAGGTCCATCTAGTCAAAATTATGGTTTTTCCAGTAGTCATGTATGGATGTGAGAGTTGGACTATAAAGAAAGCTGAGCACCAACGAATTGATGCTTTTGAACTGAGGTGTTGGAGAAGACTCTTGAGAGTCCCTTGGACAGCAACCAGGTACTGGAGATCCAACCAGTCCATCCTAAAGGAAATCAGTCCTGAATATTCATTGGAAGGAGTGATACTGAAGCTGAAACTCCAGTACTTTGGCCACCTGATTTGAAGAACTGACTTGTTGGAAAAGACCCTGATGCTGGAAAAGACTGAAGGCTGGAGGAGAAGGGGATGACAGAAGATGAGATGGTTGGATGGCATCATCAACTCAATGGACATGAGTTTGAGTAAACTCCGGGAGCTGATGACGGACAGGGAGACCTGGCCTGCTGCAGTCTATGGGGTTGCAAAGAGTTGGACATGACTGAGCCACTGAACTGAACTGAAAATTGTTATAAAAAAGCAAACATTCAGGTAGTACCTAATAATGCTAGAAAAATTTAAACACTAGGGCTTCCCTGGTGGCTCAGACAGTAAAGAATCTGCCTGCAATGTGGGTTTGATCCCTGGGTAGGAAAATCCCCTGGAGAAGGAAATGGCAACCCACTCCAGTATTCTTGCCTGGAAAATTCCATGGACAGAGGAGCCTGGTGGGCTACAGTCCATGGGGTCACAAAGAGTCGAACACGACTGAACGACAAACATTTTCACTTCACTTTCAGGGTTAAGTGAAACTTTAAGGTGTTCTATTTTCTATTAAATTAAAAGATAGAGAAAAGTACAAAAGATTAACATTCTACACACACCCTCCCATACCCACACCTGCAATTGAGGCATTGATCACACCTGGCATTCCAGAGGCCAGCTTGGCAGCCCACTTTCAGCAGACTTCACCATTCCTCTGAAGGAAAGGAGATGGGGGAATGGTTCTGCAACAGAGACAGCTGAAGGAGCACAGGCTCAGGATGCCCAGTGGTTCGCTTGCCCAGGCCTTCTCCTTTTACGGCATAACAAATGGCAAGTAAGAGTGTTGACAGAGGTGTTTGTCAGGTCACTAACTTCCTTTTATCCCAGAGTCCTGGGTTTAGAGTCAGGTATTGGTGGATGTTGACCTCTGCAAGAAGAGTTAGTGCCCAGTAATCTCTTCATGTGCATTATCCCATTGCACATATTCAATAAATCCTCACTGCCAGGAATATCCAAGAGAAGCAGTACCACCCTGAAATGAGATAGACATGATTTGAGGACTATTTCTATTTTGGATTGTGGGTGGCATTTTTTCCCCCCTCTTAGCTAACTTTAGTTTTGTTTATATGTTGTTTTGGATGCATTTAAAGGAGTGAATTTTTGCCTCTTTAAAAAATTAGCTGCAAGTTCCCAGACAGAGAACAGACTTGTGGTTGCCAAGGGGGAGGGCGGTGGGAAAGGAATGGATGGGGAGTTTGGAATTAGCAGATGGAAGCTATTGTGTATGGAATGAAGGGGCAACATGCTTCTACTGTATAGAACAGGGAACTACAATCAGTGTCCTGCAGTAAACCATAATGGAAAAGAATATGAAAAAAAAAATATATGACTGAATCACTTTTCTATACAGCAAAAATTAACATTATAAAGCAACTATACTTCAATAAAATAAATTTTTTGAAAATTGACTACGAGTTCCAAAGAACAAGTCTAGGTAGTGTTCTCCAGAACCATGTCCGAGCTTTGGAATGTCTGCGATTTGCATCTGTACACAAATAGAAGCCCACAGAGGTATGTATTTGGGTTTGCATGTGGGTGCATAACCTCCCACACAAGGCCTTGATTTGCAAGCACAAGCATAGAAAATGTGGTCACAGTGGTCTCCATGTCATTAATATTGGTTTGCTCCTGTTTCTGAGGAAGCCAGGTTTCAAATTATACCTGTCAGCCCACGATTGGACACCATAGTGAGACAGAAGGTTCCATGGGGAACCACCCAAGACATGAAAGAACATTTATTTCCTTGGCTTGAAAACTTCAAGGAATGTGTAACACCAATGCTGTGGGTGTTGAATTGTAGTTACAGTACTTCCTAAATCTTGTGTCCTGATTTCATCATCTTACTTCATTCCACTCTAGGGAAAGACATTCCTGGTCAGGCATCTCTGGTGTTTGATGTTGCGTTATTGGACCTCCATAACCCTAAGGATGGCATTTCCATTGAGAATAAAGTAGTGCCTGAAAACTGTGAGCGGCGAAGTCAAAGCGGGGACTTTCTCAGGTATCATTACAACGGCACACTCCTGGACGGCACATTCTTTGATTCCAGGTGAGCAAACAGGGTCCTTCACTGACCAGAACATCTATTAACTACAGTTTACAGCTGGTGGGACCATGATCTGTATGCTTGTCAGTGCTGATCTGGAGTTAGTATTTTCATCTTCCATATAGGTTTGTATTATTTGATACTGAATTCCTTCAGAGGCTGTTAGAACAGTCTTCCTGGGCTCTGTAGGAAAGCAGGAGGGCTCATGCTAACTCCCACCACCCCTGTAGACCGTGCTCAATGATCCAAGTACAAACCCAGCTCTTGAGTCTGAGACGGGAAGTGACTGGAAGTGAAGTCCAGGCCGTAGGATGGAAAGAGAACAGACCTAGTATCAGGAGACCTGGATTCCAGGCCCTGTATGTGGTGCACTGAGGCATTTAACCTCTCTGAGCATCAGTTTTTTGCCTGTTGTTAGCTCTCAAAGAGATGGTTAGATTAAAGAGAGAAGGTGGGTGGAAGCGCTTTGCAAACTTAGATGACTTATCTGCTGCAGGAACTGTTTGACTGCATTATGCTCCTCCCATCCTGATACTAATTAGGAGGCTAATTACTGAGCCTGTCATTACTCAGTTTTGTATTGTTTATCATGCTTAGCTTGCAGTCTTGATCAGGCAACAGGCATTTGGTTTGTGTTGTTTGGGAGACATTCCTTTAGCTTCCTATAGAGCAAACAAGTAGTGACAGCAGTCTTCTTGTCTCTCTGAGGTAAGAGGCTTCCTGTTTAATTAGTCATCTGGAAACATTACAGAAGAATTTTTATATGGTATACTTTTATTTGCATAAGTCATTTCCTGCTCCTAGGATCCCTTCTTTTAAATTTTTCATTTGATTTTTTGGAAAAAGGCAATAGTTACATTGTTCAAAATTAAAACAAAATATGCATTAAGATATGTTGTATTAATCACCCCTGCCAACCTTACATCCCCCTCTCCACAAGCCACTTAGAGTTAACCACTTTTATTAATAAGTTTCTTTTCTTATTCTTCAAGCGTGTGGATTTTTTTCTAATGCAGATATAATCAAATACAACTGTTATATTATTAATATCTTCTCCCTTTATAGAATATAGCATATAGAATACTATATGCACACATATATAACATTATGTATTATATATCCATACGGAACATAATGCTATGTACTATATGCACTATTCTGCCCCTTGCTTTTTTTCACTTTGGGACTTTTTCCATATTAATGCATTGAGAGAACTCATTTTTTTGTCTGTGTAGTGAATTGGGTGACCATACCATATTTATTTAACCATTCCCCACTGATGACATGGAGTTGTTTTTATTCTTTTTCTATCAAAAAAACTCAGTGTGTCTGTATGTGTGTGTTTGTGCACATGTGTGTGATTGAGTCACATATGAGCTTGGTTCTGTCTTTTGTTCCCTGGAATTATATTTCTAGTTGAAAGGCCATTTTCCAAGTAGATACCAGATTTCTTCCCTTATTAATGGAACCACAGTTTTCTTAGGTTTCAAACAGATTTCCATTTTAGTATACTGGGATCTAACTCATCTTAAGAGCTAAGTAATATTCCATTATAAAGATTTGCTTTAATTTAGTAATCAGTCCTCATTATTTTCTACCTTTTGATGTTCTAAGTAGAGCTGCAGTACTTACTTTTGTAGTAAAATCTTAAATAATATAATTGTTTCCTTAGGATAAATGTCTAGAAGAATCTCTAGATCTAAAGTTATGTGTATTTTTACAGCTTTTGATATAACTACTAAGCTATCCTTAAGGAAGGTTTTACATCACTAAGAGTACCCCATTCCCTGCAAACTCAGCAACATTAGGTATCATTTATAAATTATTTTTGCTAATTTATAGGAGAAAAATAGAATTTTATAATTTTAATCGGAATTTATTTGATTGCTATTAAGGTTGAAATTCTTTAAAATGTTTATTGACTATTTGGATGTTTTCTTTTGTGATTTACCTGGTTGTGTCTTTTGCCTGTTTTTATATTGAGGATATTGGCATTTGTCCTTTTCTTATTAATTTGGATTTTGATACATTAAAGATATTAACTCTTTTATGGTTGCATATTGTTGAAGGCATATTGCTTATTTATTTGCATTTTAATTTTGGTTATTGTGATTTTTGTTCTGTTTTAAATATAACCTTTTATGTTGTTAAATGCATTCCACATCTACTTTATGGCTTCCTTTATTCTTATGTAAATTCTTACACATATATATTCTGTTTTGGATAACTTGCTAAAAGTTCTCCCCTCGCCTAGGGTATATAAATATCTACCTGTATTTTCCTCATGCCTTTCTCATTGTTTTTTTTTATCCTTTAAAATATTCTCTATTAGAATTTTTATTTGAGAAACTATTATGTTCTTATTGTATAAGTGAAACAATGCAAAGATATTTAGTAAAATGTAATAATTTCACATCAACCCCTTCCATTTTCACCACTTGAGGCAAATATTAAAAACCTTCCACAGACTCTCTCCATGCTTGTAAACTCTTTCATGTTTAAATCTGTAATCCATCTGGAATTTATTGTGGTGTTCAGTATGACCATAAGGATCTAAATGTTTTTTTCCCAGATGGTTAGCTAGTTTTTCCAGCACTATTGAATAACTTGTCTTTTCCTCACTCATCCAAAATCTGACATTTATTATGTACTACATTCTTACATACACTTTGAGTCTTGGTCTAGAATTTTTATCCCTTTCCAGTGATCTAGCTATTATTCCTGGGCCACTATCACACCTTTAGCTATGGTAACTTTTTAATTTGTATGATAGAGAATATTCTTTTTCTCTTTATTTTTTTTTTCTTTTTCTCTTTAAACATTTTTTTTCCTATTAAGTGATACATTGACATGATTTAAAATTCTAGAAGTATAAAAGGATAAACAAGGAAGAATTTTCCCCCTCTCCTTGACCATCAACCTCCTAGTTCCCCTCTTCACAGGGAACTAGTGTGATGATGTAATAGGTCTTCCATTCATATACAATGAAATGCAGATAATTATGTAAATAATCTGCTTCCTGGCTGAGGAGAGTCACTTGATACTGTCATTTCTTCATGCTCTGTGGCTCTGTGGTCCCTGAGGGGTGCTGAGAAGGAAGAGCGCCTCACAGCTCTGCCTTTTTATCTCCCTGCCCCCACTGCTGGCCATTCTCTCTGAGGCCATCATCCTTGGGCTGTGTTTGAAGAGACACTGATAGTGAACTGGCTCTTTCAGGACAAGCTTTTTGCCACATCTGCGCCATGTAAGGGTGGGTAATGGGCGCAGATCATTGCAGGTCAGTTTGGTAGCAGACCTGACGTTTGAAGTTTTATTATTTTATTCTGGAATCACCAGGCTTTGGGAAATTTATCCCAATTCTCTCCAAACTCAAAGTGTAATCAGAACCAGAGAGGTTGGATCTCTCCACTGAGCGGAATGCTTGGGTCTCCTGCCAGAGACATTGAGAAAGGCAGGTACTCACCCGGAGGTGGCTTGATGAGCAGCAATTACAGCAGGGAGGGTTCATCCAGGCCCTGGTGGAGACTGGAGAGTTAAACTGCTCTCAGTACATATACTACTTTTCTGGCAGTCCAAATATTCATGTCTCACGTAAACAGGTGTTCTCCTCTTTAGAGAAATTCTTAATTTCTTTTTAAATTTTTTCCCTTTTTTGGCTTTCCTTTGAAACTTTATATTAGAGTAATAGAAGACTTTAAAACTTCTAAATAAAACTGTTTACAGGAGCTCACAGATAAATTCTTAGTTTCTGTTAAGGACCTCTTGATGCTTTTTTCATTGACTAAACATGGTCCCCAAGAGTACAGTCGTTTCCATTAGCTACATTCCTGCATGGTTGCTTCTTGTAACCTGCATCCAGTTCATAACCTGACTAAAGCCAAGTGCTGGAGGGCTTCTTTATGTGAGCATTTCTGCTGGAAGCAGCTCCCACGCCGTGTGTGGACCCTTGTTCGCCATTTCAGGGAAGCATGTTTCCTGGCTCATCCTCCGGCTCTAGGGTGCACCGCATCTCTGGTCTGGAGGCCTCCGCGCTCTGGCTGCTTCATGGAACCTGTTCCACAGCAACTGCGGCGTCCCTTGTGACCAAGCTCTTTTCCTCTTTCCCAGCTACTCGCGGAACCGCACTTTTGACACGTACATTGGGCAGGGCTACGTGATTCCTGGGATTGATGAAGGTTTACTTGGCGTCTGCATCGGAGAGAAGCGGAGGATCGTGGTCCCCCCTCACCTGGGGTATGGTGAGGAAGGAAGAGGTGAGCTCTGGGTGCTTCTAGGATAAACTGAGAGCACTAATTGCTGCTTCCACAATGCTTGGAATAGGGCCTCTTGAGAGCCAAAGCATAGAAGCTAAAGTCTAGCCTCAGACTTGAATGCTCAAATATAACTCTAGTTTCTAGAGGTGCTCTGCCGTTTCCCCCTGTTACCCCTGCCCGTCTTCCTTTTGAAAAATTTAAAACTACATCAGAGTGGAAAGAACTGTGCAATGAACTCCACTTAGATTCACCAGTTGTTAACATCTTGCTATGTATTTATTTTTTCTGTATGTGTAAAACTATTTTCTCTTTGTTGAGCTATTTGAAAGTAAATGCCAACTCCCGCTTCTTTTGTTGAAGTATATTTGACATATAACATTGTGTGCATTTAAAGTGTACATGCTATTTTGATATGTTTATATATTGTAATGTGATTGCCATTGTAGTGATAATTAGCACCTCTATCATGGCGTGTGTTCAGTCGCTCAGTTGTGTCCGACTCTTTGCGACCACATGGACTGTATAGCCTGCCAGGTTCTTCTGGCCATGGGATTTCCCAGGCAAGAATACTGGAATGGGTTCCCATTTCCTACTCCAGGGGATGTTCCTGACCTAGGGATCGAACGTGACACAGGGATCAAACCTGAGTCTCCTGTATTAGCAGGGAGATTCTTTACCACTGAGCCATCTGGGAAGCCCTTCTGTCATGGTACATAATTACCATTTTTTTGAGGGGGTTGGGATAATTGATAATGAGCAAGTTTGATGATTATAATATTGTTGTCTGTATTTGCTATACTGTGCATTGTATTTTGGTTTTTGTTTTTAACAACTTTATTGAAATATGCCATAAAATTCACCTATTTTAGGTATACAACTCAATGACTTTTAGTAAATGTATTGAGATGTACAGTTATCATATTAATCCAGTTTTAGAATATTTGTCACCCAAAGAGCAAACTTTTTTAAAAAATCACATCATATATGTTGACTTTAGAAAAAGAAAACAGAGCTCATCAACAACAAAAATTTCCCATAATCTCACCAGCCAGGAATAAGCATTATTAATATGGTAGATGGAATACTGGCCACAAAGATGTCCATGTTCTAATCTGCAGAACATGTGAATATGCTATTTTACATGGCAAAAGAGACTTTGCAGATATAATTAAGGTGAGGGTCTTGAGATGAGGAGGTTATCCTGGATCATCCAGATGGCCTTAATGTACTTCCTAGGATCTTTATATGGAGAAGGCAATGGCACCCCACTCCAGTACTCTTGCTTGGAAAATCCCATGTACGGAGGAGCCTGGTAGGCTGCAGTCCATGGAGTCGCTAAAAGTCGGACACGACTGAGCAACTTCACTTTCACTTTTCACTTTCCTGCATTGGAGAAGGAAATGGCAACCCACTCCAGTGTTCTTGCCTGGAGAATCCCAGAGACGGGGGAGCCTGGTGGGCTGCACAGAGTCTATGGGGTCGCACAGAGTTAGATATGACTGAAGCGACTTAGCAGCAGCAGCAGCAGCAGGATCTTTATAAGAGACCAGAGAGAGGAGAAAATGCTAGGCTGCTGACTGAGAAACTGGAGGAAGGGGCCACAAGCCGAGGAAGAAGGGTGACCTTGAGAAGCTTGAAAGATGAGAAAACAGATTCTCCTCTGAAACCTCCAAAAGAAACGCATCCCTGCCAATAACTTTAGTTTAGACTTTGACCCCTGAGTTATAAGAATACATTTCTGTTGTTTTAAGCCACCAAGTTTGTGGTAATTTGTTACAGCAGCATTAGGAAACTAATACAACTATAAAGTGGTTGTATACTTCTGTATCTTGAGTATATGTGAATCTGTATTGGTAAAAGGAAATACATATCCATTTACACTAATAAATACTGACAAAAATTGTGATCATCTACACATATTACTTTGTAATTTCTCTTTACCTAATATGTTGTGAACAGTGTTTTATGCCAACAGGTTGCATAGAATTTTAATGGTTGCATAAACCATATTTGTGCAAATGTGCATATCTATTCCAAACCATATTTCCTTTCTTTTTTTCTAATATACCAGGAACTTTGCTAACTTAGGAATAGTTGATGCAGTATTGTTTTGCTTTTGTGTTCTTTTTGCTGGCTGGCCTGGCTGGCTGTACACATTCATTTTGTTAACCCTCTTCTGACTTCTACTACTGCATCTATCATATGGATTTCAGAATTTTCCCAGTAGGATTTGTTTGAAAGGTCTAAGAAGCCCCAGGTTGGTTGTATTTTTTTCTCTGACTTAAATTTCTGTTATAAAGCCACAAGAAGTCACAGCTTACGATCTTAAGATCATTCAGCAGGCCTCACTTCCTGTCCTGTTTGTCTAGTGTCTTGATGGTCTTTTTTTTTTGTATTATGTAAATGTCTGTGCTGTACCAAGTCACTTCAGTCCTGTTCAAATCTGTGCAACCCTGTGGACTGCAGCCATCCAGGCTTCTCTGTTTGTGGGACTCTTCAGGCAAGAATACTTGAGTGGGTTGCCATGCCCTCCTCTGGGATCTTTGCAACCTAGGGATTGAACCCGCAGCTCCCACACCTCCTGCACTGCAGGTGGATTCTTTACTGCTGAGCCACCAGGGAAGCCCCATGCAAATATCTACTTCTAGACAAACACATACAGGAATAAACAAATACTTTCAGAGTACCCTGTTTTGTATGCCCTTAGAACTAATTCTTCCTTTCCCTAAGAAGAATATTGCTGATGGAAAACATTTGGTTAAATTATTTTTCTACTTTTGGCTTTCTCTCAAGTATGAGATAGTTTGCAAAGAATTATATAAAGTTCTGGGAAGCATTTAAAGTCTCATAAATTTTCTGGGCACAAGGCTGCTTCACCCTGAATCATGTGTTGCCATGGAGGGAGGGGCACCCTGGCAAGTAACACCCAGGTGCTCTTGCACAGGATCTGTCTCTGACCTGTTGGTTAACAAGTACCTCTAGCCTTCTGCAGGATTTGCACAGGACCTAACTTTAATCATGGAGGGACTGACCTTAGAAGGGTGTCAGGACCCAGAGGAAATCTGTAGCTTCCTTACCGAATACCACAGGATCGGGAATATTTGCGGAAGGAAGAAATGCTGGGCTCTTCTTGGGTTCTCCAATTGATCAGCATTTCATTTTGTTGCAGTTATGTTCTCTTACAGGGTTGATGGAGGGGAGGGGATGGTCCTTCTGTAAAGGCTCTGGGCCTTTTTACTGTCTGCTTTGTTCCATGGGGTTCAGCCCTAACTTTAGAGCACCTGGATATGTTCCCGACCGTGAAGTGGAGAATAAATTCTACTGCAGGGTTGTGGAAGCATCACTTCCTCAATGGTTTTCTGCCCCCCAACTTCCACATTACCTTTTTTTTAAATTGGAGGATAGTTGTTTTATAATGTTAGTTTCTGCTGTACAACAGCATGAATCAGCTATTAGTATACATATATCTCCCCCCTCTCTTGAGCACATTTTCTTTTAAGCACTCTTTTTCAAAAGTTGAAAGAGAAGCTAATGTTTGACCCATACTCTCAAAGACTTCTCATATATAAGCTCGTTCAAACTTCAAAACAGTTCTCAGTTAAGAACATGAGCCCCAAAGAGGTTGAGTCCACAATAGCTAATTAGTATGGAGCTGAATTGGACCCAGGGCTCTTACTGCCTGTGTCACAAGTGGAGGGGAAGAATGCCTTTCCATTAGGCTGTGACTTGTTGATACCCATATATGGAGAACTGAGGACTCCAACCGGAAGTCCCAGAGCTCTCAGAGGAAACCCATGCTTCCAAGGAGTCACCGAGCTTCCTTCTGGTCCAAAGTGCCAGTCGGCTTTATTTTTTTGTCATCTGTGTCTCTTCTTGAGGAAGCTTATCTAGTGGAGAAAATTGATGACTACTTTTCTGCATTGGTTATGGGTTTATTCAAAGAGGAGGTTGGTGCCATGATGAAAAGCTAGATTTCAAGTTTGCTGGTAATGGGGAGGAAAATCATTTCCTCTATGCTTCTAGGTTCTTCTGGCTGGTCTAGGAATTAAATTGATATGAGACAGAATAACAGGAGAAAATCAAAGTTTAAGGACGTATATATGGGAGGAATCTAAGGAAACTGAGTAACTCACCAAAATGTTTGAAGCCCTCGCCTTAACATCACCTTTAGCTAAAGACAGAAGAGGATGTTGGGTGTAGTGTTTTCAGACTTCAAAAGGGAGGAAGGTGATTGACTTGGAGAAGGTAAAGCAAGTGTTAGGTATACAGATATTTGTTAGGCCACACAGACATTGGGACCTGAGAGAAATTTTAACTAACAGACTGCTAGTTTCCTCCCTGTCTACACACCTAATTCATACTGTAGTAATCTATGGTATAGCTCCCCACCTCCCCTACCCCCGAACAGGTCCTCTATCTACATTCTTTAGGCAGTTAAGTAGGAGATAAAAGAGGGTTTTTGTTTGAGTCTTTTGGGTCTTGCTCTCAACTTGAAATAATGCACATGTCAAAGAGATGTTTTGGGGTGGTAAATTTTGCTCCCCTACACTGGGGAGAATGGGCCACCATTTATAGGGGGAACTGTCATCAGGTTGGCTCATCATCAGTTACTAGGAAAACCAGCATCTGGCACCGGCCACACCTGTAGGCAGTTACTGATTAAGCACTGTGATTAAGATAATTGGACAGTGATGTGAGTGAAGCAGGAATTGGTCAAGCAGGGGCAGGACAGAGAGCAAGAGAACAGCCATCTTGAATGTAGTTCAGTCATACAGTTGGCACAGGGAGGTTAAATTTGCATTGGCCCAGTGCCATCAGGTCCTTGTCCCTTTCTGGGCTTCATCCACATACTTTCTTCAGAGAAGTTAATGGAACTGCTCAAGATGCAGCTTTCTTTCTCACCAATCTCCTATACCAACCATGGCCTGCAGCCTGGTCCTCTTCATGGAGATTTTCAGTCACTCAGTCGTGTCCAACTCTTTGCGACCCCATGAACTGCAGCATGCCAGGCTTCCCTGTCCTTCAGTATCTCTTGCAGTTTGCTCAAATTCATGTCTCTTGAGTCAGTGATGCTATCTAACCATTTCATCCTCTGCTGCCCTCTTCTCCTTTTGCCTTCAATCTTTCCCAGCTTCAGGTTCTGTTCCCTGGTTGACTCTTTGCATCAGGTCGTCAAAGTACTGGAGCTTCAGCTTCAGCATCAGCCCTTCCAATGAATATTCAGGGTTGATTTCCTTTAGGATGGACTGGTTTGATCTCCTTGCTGTCCAAGGGACTCTCAAGAGTCTTCTCCAGCACCATGATTCAAGGGCTTCCTAAACAGCATCCGCTGCTCACTTACAGACCATTTAGCACAGTGTTCCTTAAACTTGGCTGCCCCTTAGAGGGGCAAAACAAAGCAACACAAAAGCCCTGGGAAACAACAGAACATACTATGCCTGGCGGCACTCTAGTTCAGCTGTTCTCAAATGTTGGTGCTGTCGCAGAAGAGAATCGCCTGAGAGCTAAAAGATTACAGAACCAAAGGTGCTGCCGGGGAAAAGCCCTGGCCCTTTGTATTTTCACCCAGTTCTGCAGGACATCCTGATAGCGCCCAAGACCGAGACAGACCACTGCACTAGATAAGCTAATTGAATCTTAGAGGGCACCCAGGTGATTTTTTTTTTCAGGTCATCATGACTTTTTCTTTTATTCTGTGAATGTGGTGAATTAATTTTTATTGTGGTGAAATGTACATATTTACCATTTAAACACTTTTTAAAGTTTACAGTTCTGTGCCATTGAATTTATTCACAATGTGGTATAACCATCAACATACCCAGAACTTTTCCATCATCCCAAACTCTCCATTACCCTCTTTCCCTCCAGCCCATGTGAACCGTCATTCTACTTTCTGTCTCCACGAGTTTGCCTATTCCAAGTGTCTCACATAATTGAAAACATACAATATTTGTCTTTCTGTGTCAGAGCATAATGTTTTCAAGGTTCATTCCCAGTTGATTGTAAGGGATAACCAAGATTGAGAAACTACTGAGATGGCTCCACAGCCACTCACCCCTGTTAGCATGTCCTGTTTCCTGCAGAGAGCGGCCCTTGACTCTGGTTTCTGAGCACCTTCCTATGGCAGTTGGCAGTACCTGGTTCCTATGGAAAAGATCCTGCATCTTGTTACTGCTCACATTAGCAACTCCCCATCACTAGTGAATATCAGGCACCTGTGTTCTGCTGTGGACGCACAAGCTTCTCTAATTACACCTTGGTAACTTCGGGCAGGTGTCTAAACCTGTGCCTCGGTTTCCTCATCTGTAGGTTGGGAATATGATTATAATGAGATTAAATAAACTATACATCTAAAGCACTTACAAGAGTGCCTGGTACTTAATAAGCACCTATCCATTAAGTATGTGTTAGAGAGAAAGCAGACAAAAAACAGAAAAGTACATGGTGGGAGTTGGAAGATCTGCGGGGTGAGGAGGGGCTGTTGATGTTCACGTATCTTTACTGAATTCTGTTGATAGCTGTGTTATTTTCTTGAACAAGTTATATATGAGTTGGTTTGCTTGTCTGCAAAATGCTAATGAAAATATTATACATTCTTGATTATAAGTATTACTGTTCACAAATCTTTTACATTTAAATTCTGAAATGATTTGGCAAATGTGGTTAACAACTGATGCCTCCCTAGAAGCGGTCATTAGATTCATGCAGGAATTGCTGTTCCTGAATTTATGATAATATTTACCCAATAAGGTTGCTGCAGAGATTTAATAAGAGAATGTATGTGAAAAATGCTTTGTAAAGTGTAAAATGGGCTTCCCAGGTGGCTCTAGTGGTAAAGGACCTGCCTGCCATTGCAGGAGATGTAAGAGATGTGGGTTCAATCCCAGGGTCGGAAGATCCCCTGGAGAAGAGCATGGCTACCCACTCCAGTATTCATGCCTGGAGTATCCCATGGACAGAGCAGCCTGGCAGGCTATGGTTCACTGGGTCACAAAGAGTCAGACAACTGAAGTGACTTAGCGCGCACACACACACACACACACACACAGTGTAAAACATTATCTCATATACGATGTGAGATAATGTTCTCAAAAGTGGAAGTGCAATAACTTCGTGTAGAACAGGACGTGTCATAAAGCACTTTGTGAACTGTTAGGTGTATATCTTAAGGGGTGTATATGGGCCAGTTTTAGCTAGGTATTTTCCCCCATGATGCTGATGCTGGGAAAGACCCTAATGCTGGGAAAGATTGAAGGCAGGAGGAGAAGGGGATGACAGAGGATGAGATTGTTGGATAGCATCACCGACTCAATGGACATGAGTGTGAGCAAGTTCCGGGAGTTGGTGATGGACAGGGAAGCCTGGCGTGCTGCAGTCCGTGGGGTCGCAAAGAGTTGGACACAGCTCAGCGACTGAACTGAACTTCCCCCCATGAAGTTACTGTTGTTTTGCTTCTCTTGAGCAGTGGTAGGGCACTAAAGTGATTTTATTTCTCTAACTGATTTTCTTATTTCACCTCTTCTAGCAGGAGCGGGGCAAGTGTTAATTGGCTGAGCTTTAGTTTTCTCATCTCTGATGAACTTAGCCGTAAGTCTTTCAGGCTTAACCATTCCATGGGGCAGTAGTGCACTGTCTTGACTTTTAGTCCAAACTGTGCTCCTGACTGTGGACCCTGGACAAATCTGTGCCTCAGTTTCCCCATCTATAAAACTGAGTTAGTTTACATTTTAACAGCCCTTCTAGCTTTGTTCTTCCAGCATCCCTAGGATTACATAGCTGGGTCCCTGCGTTTCTCACTGAGGTCTGTGACGCGTACCTGGTGACACGAGGGGTCAGGTGTGCTGCTACTATTCTAATTGCCTGTGTCTGTCCTCTAGGGAACATCCCTGGCTCGGCCGTGCTGGTGTTTGACATCCACGTGATTGACTTTCACAACCCGTCAGACTCCATCAGCATCACCTCCCACTACAAGCCCCCTGACTGCTCAGTGCTGAGTAAGAAAGGGGATTACCTCAAGTATCACTACAATGCCTCACTTCTGGATGGGACCCTGCTGGATTCCACGTAAGGGCAGCAGGGATCGGTGGGGTGTGAGCCTGGCGGATAACAGTCGGTATTCCCGTGGCCCCCCTTTCCTTGTCCCGATACTCATCGAGGGCTTTTGCTTCCCTGCCTTTGCACTGTGTGTCTTAAGTGTACGTCACTACTCCGGTACCTTGTTCTAAGAGTTCCCTCTGAACGGTCTCATCTTGTCCCCTTGAAACTGTCTGAAAAGATCTCGTAACTACTGTCTTTAAAAATTAACCCACAGATAAAATCCAAGCTCCAGAGTCTCTCTGGAGGCACGTGAGGCTCTCTTGTCGCTCCGTTCTGCCTCAGCAGTCTCATCTTCTGCTGAGGTCCGTCTTCCGCCGCCCAGGGGTGCCGTGTGCCGTGGTGCAGGATGTGCACCGCGTTCATCCTTCCTTCTGGCGAACCTCTGCCCTGGTCTCAGTGCCTTCCCTTTTCGCAAGGTCTTTGCCTAGTTCCTAGGAAGAATCAACTGTTCTCACTTCTGTAGTCTCATAATGTTTTATGTATTACCTGCCTTTTAGTTGGGGGCTTCCCAGGTGGCTCAGTGGTAAAGAATTCGCCTGCCAATGCATGAGACACAGGAGACGTGGCTTTGATCCCTGGGTCAGGAAGATCCCCTGGAGGAGGAAATGGCAACGCACTCCAGTATTCTCACCTGGGAAATCCCATGGACAGAGGAGCCTGGTGGGCTACAGTCCATGGAGTCACTAGAGTCGGACATGACTGAGAGATTGAGCTGCGCACACACCTTGTAGCTGTTTTTGTTTCTATCACTGTTGCTGGTCTGAACACCTTAGATACTCAACATGTTTATTCATCTTTTTACTCCTTACACTTAGCCCAGAACAGAACGCAAAGGAAGTATTTTATAAATATTAATTGAGATGAATCTAAAACCATATTACTAGGAATCAACAGTGTATACTAGTATCATGCAGGTAAAAGGAGCTTTGCTCCTTATGTATCTGAATCTTTAGATTGTCTTTGGAAGTGAAAGTCGCTCAGTCACGTCCAACTCTGCGACCCCATGGACTGTAGCCTGCCAGACTCCTCTGTCCATGGAATTCTCCAGGCTAGAATACTGGAGGAGGTAGCTGGTCCCTTCTCCAGGGGATCTTCCCAACCCAGGGATCGAACCCAGGTCTCCTGCATTACATGCGGATTCTTTACCATCTGAGCCAAGGTAATATGCTATTCTCTTTGGGAAGGAAACATTTTCAGCCTTTCTTTGTGTCTCCATATAAATACATCCATTTTTGTACTGAGCCTGGCTTAGAATCCTAAGTTTAGTCTTAAGGAGAAAGAACAGCTTCATATAAATATGTGCTACTGCATTTATTCTAGATGGAGAGGGTCTTATCTCCTTCTTACCCATCCCTTTGTCTTCTAGCCTCAGGTGACAGAGTGTGGCCAGGTGTGGAGAGCTTGAGGGACATACTGCTCAGAGCATTCTCTCTGGTGCTTTGAGACCTAAAGCATTTAATGTATTTCATCAGATCTAAAATGTGTTGGTTGTTAGAAGCATCATTTTATGTATCTCAAGAAACTAAGAACGCTGTCAAAAAATAACAACATGATGTCTGTTGTAAGATGTATCCCAAATCAAGAAGAAATTAAAATGTGAAAAAATGTGCATTACAGAATCAATGAAATATGCTCTAGCTCCTGGGGCCCAGATTTACAGGAGAATCTAGCTTACAACAAACTTCACTGCACTAATGATTAGAAACTTGTGGAGGACAGTGGGGAAGAAGCATGGCTTGCATTTGTTCTGGGTTCAGTGAGCTTGTGCATGGGAAAACAAGGTTAGGACAGCCTGTAAGGCCGATGGCCAGCTGTCATTGCTGGGGCTGACATTCCTATTCTTGTTGGTCCTCCTACAGCTTTGGAAAGGGGAAGTGGGGGTGGGAAATGAACAAAGGAATTTCTTTGGTGGATCAGGATATGCGTCTCTTGTGGGGTGGGGGAATCCGATTTCCTGCTTCTGAGGCCTGTTTGGCGGATGCACAATATTCTTACAGAGCATGCAGGAGCCACGTGACACTCCTTCCTCTTCCCAGAGACTCCATCCTGAACCACGGGAGTCATTTGTGTCACGTGTACATTGACACGAAAGAGCAGTGTCTGGGCGGCCCTGCGGGTTCTCTCCTGGGTGGAAGTTTCAGAGTACCAGGGTCGTGGGAAGTGCGGCAGGAGAAGGCTTACCTGTGTGTGGGAGGAGCTTCTTCTGGAGGATGGGGTCTGGCCCCACCCCAAGCCCACGTGGGCTCTATTAACAGCTTGGCAGGTGCGGCTGTTGTTGCTCATTGATCGCGACTGGGAGAGTCTGTGATGGAAGGGAGAGAGGGGAACGTGGGTGGAGAGCCAGAGAGGGCTGCCTGTAGGCAGGAAGCAGGAAGCTTGCGGCGAATGGGAAGCCGGGAATACACAGAAGGAATGAGGAGAATGTCTGAGACAGAAACTGGCAAATCAAAAATAAAAGGATGACTTGAGGGAAAAGAATGAGCTGGGTTTTCAGAGATGACATGTAAAAACAAGTTTCTTGTTTAGAGGGTTCTCTTCATGTGTGTTGAAACTGGCCTCAGAAAAGAATAAACACTTGTTATTTGATAACTCAATGAGTTCTTGGATATTCTGTAAGATTTTGAAACCCAACTGTCCCATGGGAAGTTGCCCAGGGTCCCTGGAGAGAGGCAGTGTGAGGGCGCCTCTGTGCTGCTGACAAAGGAGGGTTGTGTTGGGGTAGGGCAGAGGACGAGCCCTCCCTCAGGCCTGGGGCCAAGGCGTCCAGTGTTCTGGAACTGGCTTTGTTTCCCTTTCACCCCAGGTGGGACAGATGCCAATGCTGTTTTGGCCCTTCGCCTGCAGGAGGCTAGGAAGCGTGAGAAGGGGAGGTGACCAAAGGGGCGGTACCTTCCTTGTCACCACCTGGTGATGGATATCAAGGGGGCACCAAGATAGCCAGGAGATGTTTCTTTGGATTTGAAGAATATTCCCATTGTTTGCTTTTAGGAAGTGATAGGAATGCATCAATTTGAAAATAGATTTACTTTCAGTACTGATTGAGGTGACTTTTATTTGGATTCTCTTGGGATTTTGGGCATCAAGGCTCATTAAAAGCATGGCCCAAGTTAACTGTTATTATTTTGAAGTCATAGAGTGTTACAGGCACAAGCATGTCGCACTCTCAAGGCTGTCCATTTATTGAGCTCCTGATGCTTGCTCTCCTCCGTGCCAAGCATATTATTTGCTATTTAGAATATCCTGTGCAATAGCTGTTATTATCTCTATTTTATAGATGAGGAAACTGTAAAACTATATTTCTGTCAAATTAAGCGGCAGAACCAGGATTCAGACTCAGGTCTTGCTGAATGCAAATCTGGGTCTTAACTACATTACATATTTTTAAAATTTTCATGAAAATTTCTGACTAAAATTTCAGAACACTGACTAAAACTGAGTGACTTAGCAGGTATTTACGCATATCCCACTTGTTTTGCCAAATGTTCTGTAAGGTCTTTTATAACAAGAGGATTCATTGCAATATGCCCAAAACTCTCAACCAGTTCCTCAGTCGTCCCTTAATTTTCACCTTGAAACTTGGTGATTACAGGCTGGTTGTTTTGCAGACTGTCCCTCAGTGTGGGTTTGTGTCCTTATGATTCCACAGGAGTTCTGTATCTTTGGCAGAAAGATCACAGAAGTGACATGTTCTCAGGAAGACATGCTCAAGTACCAGTGGGTTGATGGCCTAACCAGAGATTCTTCTGTTTCATTTTCAGGTGGAATTTAGGCAAAACGTATAACATCGTTTTAGGATTTGGACAGGTCGTGCTGGGAATGGATATGGGTCTCAGAGAGATGTGCGTTGGAGAGAAGCGGACTGTGATCATTCCGCCCCACCTGGGCTACGGCGAGGCTGGCGTGGGTGAGTCTGTAGTAGAAAAGGCATCTGCGACATGGTCATTGTTTGTATTTTGTGCTTTTTGATGTTCTAACACAATATGCTTCTTCCATTTAAAACCCCAACCCAGAAAAGCTGTGGTTTTTATTCAAGTCTTTAGCATTTTTATTTCAAAACCCCATGAATTTGGTGTGAGTGCCATGTTAATGGGATTAAGCAGGGGTTTCTGTGGGAGAAAAAAAAAACAAAAAACCCTTGACTCTTCAGACTCACGTGTGGGAAATGTCACTGAAAGGGCTTCCCAGATGAGCTCGGCGCTTCCTTGGGAAACTGTTTCCTGGGACAGTGGAATGCTATCTAAGAAGCTATCTAAGAAGATTTCCTTGTGGAAAAGATTGGTGTCAAGTTCTGGAAATACTGGTGGTATTTGCCCTCACAGCTATTATGGTTTGATTCATGATTTTGGCCAAAATGAACCCTCCTCATGGGGTTTGGCGGGAACCCCTTCTTTTTCAGTTCTTGTACTTTTGCTGTTTGGAAATGGAGTAGATGGGAAGTGCTAATTTACAGAAGTGATAGGCACTTTGGATTGATTTTTTCAAATTTTTTAAATAATTGGAGAAGATATACTCTATGCTATTTTCCCCAATCTGAGAAAAAACACTTAAAAAAAAATGTATCCTGTAAGATTATACTCCCATGACATATAATTAATTACAATATATAATTTAAAATAATACACATTACATTTATTATAGTCACATACTTCTAAGTTATTTTGGGCCCATACTATATATACTGTTCTAGAATTTGTGTTTACAAATCACATTATGGCTCATCATTTTAAGGCATAATGTATTATTCTTAAAGTTCTGTGGTTAAAGTTATTCAAAAGTTGTACCATTGTAGTCTCTGCTGGTTGCTTTTAAACTTCTTTTCACCAAGACACAGTAAGAATTACATTTTATCTCCCAATTAGTGTTATGCATAAGCATACAATTTATACCTCGTATATGTATACATATGGGCTTCCCTGGTGGCTCAGTGGTAAAGAACCTGCCAGCCAATGCAGCAGCTGAGGGTTTCATCCCTGCTCCAGGAAGATCCTCTGGAGAAAGGAAAGGCAAACCACTCCAGTATTCTTACCTAGAGAACCCCACGGATACAAGAGTCTGGTGGGCTACAGTCCGTGGGGTCACAAAGAGTTGGACATGACTTAGTGACTGAGCAACAACAATAATACATATAGATTTAGTTTTATATGATTAAAACTAAGTTCCATAAAATAGTATCTATCCTTTTTATGTATAATGTACTCTGATTTTATTCTCTCACTAATTTAAAAAAACGTTGGTCTCATTCTTTAAATTGATTTGAGACTCACTACCTACAGTTTGGAAAAACCACTTGCTGAGGCTGAACTTTTTGCTGTCCCAAGAGATTCCTCCATCCATGAGGCAGCCAGAGCCTGGGTGTTGGGGCGGGGGGCAGAGGGGCATGCTCGCTGCCTTGTTGTTAATGCCACCTCCACCCCTGTCCTGTGGCAGATGGAGAAGTGCCCGGCAGTGCCGTGCTGGTGTTTGACATCGAGCTGCTGGAGCTCGTGGCTGGCCTGCCAGAGGGGTACATGTTCGTATGGAACGGTGAGGTGTCAGCCAACCTCTTTGAAGAGATCGACAAGGATGGTGATGGAGAAGTCCTCCTGGAAGAGGTAACTGACCTTGTTGAATACAAGTGGGGCCCAAGGAGCTCAGGGAAGCTCCCTGGGCTGGGGCACCTATCCTGAATGTGAACCCACTCAGAGTGAGGATACCGCTGCTTGCTCCTTGTGATCTGTAAACTGCATGCTCGTGTGTCAGGCGCTTGCACACACACACACTAAGTCCTCTAAGTCGAAGCTCACAGTTCCTCTTTGAAGAAACTGAGGCCCTGAGAAGTTCAGGGGTTGATTCCACGGCTCACGGATCTGGACTCAGTTCTTCGTTCCTGGGTGCTCACTGCGGCCTGCATGGTTCTAAGTGTTTTTCACATATATTATCTTGCTTAGCCCTCATGACAGCCAGGTAATCACCCCTATTTTTCAGAAGAAAACAGCTGTGCACAGAGAAGGTAAATGGCTTGCCCAAGTTTGCACAGCCATCCAGTGGTTTGTAGATGTCTTGATCGTCTAGATCCTGTGTTGTTTCTCCTGAATGAGACACCCTTTGTGGAGCTGGGCAAGAGAGTCTTTGTCTTGTCGCAGCTCTGGGGAGTTTCAGGTCTCTGCCTGTTCCCATCTCCTTGTTCAAGGATGTGGCTCCAGCCTTCTCCCCTTCTCTTTTCTATCATCCACATTTTCCCAACTTCTGGACTATTCCCATTAGCTTAAGAGCATGCTGCTGTTTTTCCTTATTAATGCATCTTTCCATTTCTTTTATTTTTTTTGCTTTCTTTACAGCAGAAGCCTCAAGAGTTGTCTGTCCTTCCTGCCTCCAGTTCCTTTCCTCCTAATCTCTTTTACACCCAGTCCTGTTGGGTCTTTATCCTCCACGCCACTGAACTTGGTTTCTTGCTCAGGCACTGAACCCAATGGTCAGTTCGCAAGCTTGCTTTAGCACAGCTGTTTCCTTTTTGAGATGCCTTCTTTTCCTGGCTTCCACCTCACAGTTTCCCCAGGTTCCTTCTGCCTCACTGGTAGCTGCTTCTCCCAGGGCTTTTCAGAGTGGAGGGCCCCAGGCTAAGTCCTGAACTTTGCTCTCCTCCCCGTTGACATCATCCCTTGGTGACCCCCTCCCATCCTAAGGCTTTATCATCTTCATTCTGATGGCTTCTAGATTGGCAGCTCCGGGCCTGTCTTCTGTCCTCTTCACACTAAGGTATCAGCTGCCCACTTGACATCGTCATTCACTGAACCCCCAATATCCCCACAAAAACTTGCTTCACCCAAAGCCTTTCCCATCTCATTCGATGACAGCACTTCCCTTCCAGTTGCTCAGGTGAGAGCACCCAGTCATCTCTCCTCTTCCTCTCACAGGCTAGATTAAATCCATCAGGAAATTATTCTAGCTCTTTCTTGAAAATATACCCAGAACCTGACCACTTCTCATCACCTCCGCTCCATAGCACCTCAATCCAGTGTCCATCACCTCCCACTTGGACCTCTGCAGAGGTCTTCCTGCTCACACCCTTGCCCCTCACAGCAGCCAGAGTGGTCCTTCTAAAACGTGAGTTGGAACAGGGCCCGCTTCATCTCAGAACTCTGCAGAAGCCTCCCGTCAGGCAGCATCCTGCAGGCCCCAAACCCTTGTAGTTGTCCAGCCTGGAGACTGCAGAAAGAGCCTGGAGATGGTGACAGAGACATCAACAACTTATTGAACAGGGATCTTCCATGTCTGCAGCAAAGGTCCTGGAGTGTCACCCCCACAGTATATGGCAGATAGGACATAGCAGGAACCTTTACTACCCGGGGGAGAAGGCTGCTGCTGCTGCTAAGTCGCTGCAGTCGTGTCCGACTCTGTGCGACCCCAGAGACGGCAGCCCACCAGGCTCCCCGTCCCTGGGATTCTCCAGGCAAGAACACTGGGGTGGGTTGCCATTTCCTTCTCCAATGCATGAAAGTGAAAAGTGAAAGGGAAGTCACTCAGTCATGTCTGACGCTCAGCGACCCCATGGACTGCAGCCTACCAGGCTCCTCTGTCCATGGGATTTTCCAGGCAAGAGTACTGGAGTGGGGTGTCATTGCCTTCTCCGGGAGGTGAAGGAGGCTACCATTAATAGGGGAATTAATGTCAGGTTGGCTCATCAGTTACCAAGGAAACCAGCAGCTAGGACACAACCCTCACAGGCCCTCAGGTTAAGACCATCATGAGGGCAGATATTTCCCTTTAATAAACTAGCAGGTGGAGCTGTTTTGGCATAAAGAGGAGAGCAATCACTAGCTGGGGCAGGGTTTCTTGTGAGTAGGGTGTAGGTGAAGCAAGGGCTGGCCGAGCAGTAAGAGAACAGCTGTATTTGTTGGCCTAATCATACATGCCTTTATATTCAAAGTCTTTGCAATGGCCCCCAAGGGCCCCACAAAGCCCTCTACCACCTGCTCGCTGTGCCCTCCTTCCATCGACTCTCCCTTTGCTGTGCTGTAAACACACTGGGCATGTGTCCACCCGGGGCCTTTGCACCGACTGTTCTCTGCTCAGCAGACATTTCCCCTAGGTAACTGCTAGGCTTGTTCCCTCACTTCCTTTAAGCCTCAATACACACTTCTCTTTAGCACTGTGCATTTACCCTGACCACCGAATTGATACTTAAACCAATTCCCCTGGCTGTACTCTTGATCTTCCTGACTTGGCTGACTCTTTCCTTTCTCTGGAGCATTTTATTTTCTAACTTAATATGTAGTTTACTTACCTTTTAAATGTTCCTTTTTTAGTGTTTGCAAAATATTCTAAATGTTCCTTTTTAATAGTGTATCTTTTCCACTAGTGTACGCTAGAATTACAAGAGCAGGATGTTTTGTTTATTGATGAATCTTTAGGCTCTAGAATGCTGCTCAGCATACAGTAGACAGTAAGGTTTTATTGTATGAATGAATGAATTTTCAGAGGCAAGGATGATTAGGGGATCAGTCGTAGGTGGAAAACTAAGTGTTGATTTAGGGAAACAGGATAGTTCCAGTGACTGCTAGGTACTGGCTGCCTGGAACCTAAGCACTCCTATAGTCATTTTGTCCAAGGTTTTTAACATGCATCCAGAGGTTAAAGCCATCCCCGGTGGCTCAGAGGTGAAGAATCTGCTTGCAGTGCAGGTGATGCAGGAGATACGGGTTCTACCTCTGAGTCAGGAAGATCCCCTGGAGGAGGGCATGGCAACCCACTCCAGTATTCTTGCCTAGAGAATCCTATGGACAGAGGAGCCTGGTGGGCTACAGTCCATGGGGTCACAGAATTGGACACAACTGAAGCGACTGAGCACGCGTGCTGGAGGAAAAAAATCTAGATCGTATAGCTCAGAAGATTTTGTCTGTTGTGCTGGCTCAGACTCAAATTCCAACCCCACTGTCCCAGGACCGCCTTGTTCAGGCTCCAGCTTGGTGTCTTTGGCTACCCTGTCTCATGGTCTGTACTGCCTCTTTCTCTCCAGTTCTCAGAGTACATTCATGCCCAGGTGGCATCTGGAAAAGGGAAACTTGCTCCTGGATTCGATGCTGAGATGATCGTGAAGAATATGTTCACCAACCAGGACCGAAATGGAGATGGGAAGGTCACGGCTGAGGAATTTAAACTCAAAGACCAGGAGACAAAACACGATGAACTCTAAACCTGCCATGAGCCACTCGCGTGATACCAAGCCCCTGTTGTGGCAGAATGTGCACTGAGGGTGCGCGGGTCTCTCAGAAGGGGATGGTCAGCAAGTAGTCGACGGATCACATAGCTCCTGGGACATACATCGGGGTGGGTTGATATTCATGGTGAGAATTTTAGGCTGATGCCAGTGACACTACATAAAATCAGTGCGGGGGCCTTTGCATGGGTGGTGTAGAATAGTCAAAGTGCTGCATTGTCAGCTATTGTTTTGTGAGCCTTCTGGGTGGGTGGCTTTGTTATTAAAGGAAAACAGCATCATACAGAAGTTGTAATCATCTTGGAGGGAACAGAGGAAAATGTGTCTGGGATATCTACATAAAGAGGATTAAAAATGTTAACTTGCTGGTGTTTTCAAAGTGTTCTCCAGGTGGCTAGAAAAGAGAGGGCAGGTCCCAGCAGCATTCCCAGACAGCCCCAGGAAACTTCTTAGCAGCCTATACAAGACCTGGTAATGCCCAGTCTCCACCACGCCTACACACACACACACACACACCTGGTAAATCCCAGTCTCTAACACGCCTGAACACACACACACACACACTTGGTAATTCCCAGTCTCCACCACGCCTAAACACACACACACACACACCTGGTAATTCCCAGTCTCCACGATGCCTACACACACACACAGCTGGTAATGCCCTGTCTCCACCATGCCTACCTACACACACACACACACACACACACACACACACACCTGGTAATGCCCAGTCTCCACCATGCCTATACACACACACACACACCCCCCCCTGGTAATGCCCTGTCTCCACCATGCCTACACACACACACACACACACACACACTTTTCTGGTTAATCACATCCCACCTTGTTGTCCTTCTATTGGCCAGGTAACTTGGAGGTTACAAAGAAAATCAGTGGACCAGACATAAGGCATGTTGTGCCATGAGCAGAGAAATTGATTCTGCATTTGTCACGTAAGATTGTCTGCTTTACTCTTTCTTATTCTCATCACTCTATCCCATAGCACCCTCTCTTCCCGCCCTGAATCCTTTGATCAGATAGATACAAGTAGGGCTGATGGCTCAGCCACACTCGAGTTATCTCACTGTAGCCAAGACAGAAATGTCATCCCAACAGGTGAGCATAAACGAAGTGATGTATTTCTGTCACCCCTCTGTCCCGGAGAAGGAAGTGCCCTAAGGCCTGGGGCCTCTCTGTGTAGGACACTGTGCCTGCTGACCTGTCATGTTATGCAGTAACCACCTTGCTGCCTATGTCCCCTCATGGTGGTGGCACTCACCCTGAAGTAACCAATGATTTTCCTTTTGAAGCGACTTTGTTTGACTAATTTAAACTATTTTGTACTGATGTAGCCCTGAGATAGTTCCTGAAAATGCTGTGCACTCATTCAGTGGAACAAATGTTGGAAAATGAATTTTTCATATATAAAATATTGAATTATCAGGTTTTGTGTTTTATTTGAAGGTTCATTTCTCCCATAAGAATACGCCATGCCCCCAGAATCCCCTTGGTTAAAAACCCAGCAGGAGTGAGTTGAAAGAAGTGGAAGATCGCTGTACAGTAGAAAGGGGGTGTATCTGTCAGGGTCTTGGCTGGAAACATACACTCAAGTGGGACGTCTGAAGAGAAGTGAATGAAAGGACTCTTTACACGAGTGTGGTGGGGTTGGGGCGGGGCGGTGCAGTCAGGATGCCAAGGTACCCATGACTGCTGTTGGGTGTCAAGAGTGGGAAGCCGATCTAATGCTGGGACTGAAGGGTCAGGGGGAGCCTGGGCGGGGCTGCCTGGTAGGAGTGGGTGGAGGGACACAGCCACCCCCAGAACTGTGGCTGGCAGTGGGCAGAGTGGTGAGAGAGGAAACACTCATCTTCTCCGTCCTGCTCCCATCAGCTGAAGCCAATCTGAAGCCAGAGGGCAAGGAGCTCAGGGGCTGGTGTTCTGATTTACTCTTAAAAAAAAAATATTTGGCTGCATCAGGTCTTAGTGGCAGCCCACGGCCTCTCTAGTTATGGCACACAATTCAGTTGCTCTGTGGCATGTGGGATCTTAGTTCCCCGACTAGGGATCAAACCTGTGTCCCCTGCATTGCATGGTAGACTTGCAACTACTGGACCACCAGGGAAGTCCCTGGTTTACTCTTTGCAGAGGCAGCTTCAGGGATTCTGTGTGCTTTTGGGAGGGGAAAGAGGTGCCCATGGCCTTCCCGGCTGCCGCCGCCATTGTCACTAATGTTCCTTAACCCTCCTCTGTGGAGCACACAGTCATGCAGCTTTTTCATTTAACAGAATTCCTTGAGTGCACTAGATAGGTTAATGATCTGTTGAATTGCCCTTTGGAATGCATTTGATTTGTAACATCTTTATACTCACATGTTCATGGAGATGAATATCTTGTGCTTATTCTCTACCCTAGATCTCTAGCTGGTCCTGTTTGAATTTCTTCACTGGCTATTTTCTACAGTAGCAGGTTGGCTGAATAAAAAATAAGTTTCTCTGGGGAATTTAAGGACTGTGAGCCTTAGAGCTTCAAGAATGGAAGGAAACTTTAGCTGGTATTTGTTTTTGTGTTTAAACTGCCTGCCTGACTGCTGACCTGAAACACTGGTCTTTTCTGGCCTTTAGATTCAGACTGAAATACTGGCTCTTCTTGGGTCTTTGTCTTATTGGCTTTTACTTTTTAGCTTTATTGAGGTGTAATTTAAAAAACTGTTTAAGACATTTCAACGGTTTGTGATGATTTGACATAAATATACATTGTGAAAGGATTCCCATCAACTTAAATTAACATATACATCACATTTTTTTAGAGAACATTTAACTTCTACTGTCAGCAAATTTCAACTATATGATAGTGCTATCAACTATAGTCACCATGATATACACTGGATTCACAGACCTTATTTATCTTACAGATGAAAGTTTGTATCCTTTTATTTCCCCCACCCCCTAGGCCCTGGTAATCACCTCTTCTCCCCTCTGACTTCAACTTTTTTATTTTTTTGTATCTACATATATAAATGATACCACGCAGTATTTAGCTTTCTAAATCTAGCTTATTGAGTGCCGCCTGGCACTTCCATTCTTTCCGTTGCTAACGGAACATACGTCATTTTGTCAGGGAAGTTGGCCTGACTGCAAAATTATATGTAAGCACTTTAATATCAGGTTTCTAGGAACAGAGTGGCTTTCTTTGAAGCCTTCTTCTCTTCTCTTGGATCTCTGAAGTCTTTTTTATAAAATAAGAATGCTACTCCCAATTATTTACTCCTGTTTTTGGATATTATCAAAATAGTGTTTGATACTGTGTGGTCATCCTTCATGTTGGAATTTCAGTAGTTTAGGGGAGTTTCTGGAGAAGGCAATGGCACCCCACTCCAGTACTCTTGCCTGGAAAATCCCATGGACGGAGGAGCCTGGTAGGCTGCAGTCCATGGGGTCGCTGAGGGTCGGACACGACTGAGCGACTTCACTTTCACTTTTCATTTTCATGCATTGGAGAAGGAAATGGCAACCCACTCCAGTGTTCTTGCCTGGAGAATTCCCAGGGACGGAGGAGCCTAGTGGGCTGCCGTCTCTGGGGTCGCACAGAGTCGGACAGGACTGAAGCGACTTAGCAGCAGCAGGGGAGTTCCTTGCAGCTTACAGTGGCCCTATTTAAATATCATTTAAATGCAGATAAGATTTACAGTACTCAAATTTTCTTCTCTGAGCTCTAGTCCACTTACGGTATCATCTGTACATTTCATAGGCATCCCAAACTCAGTGTGTCCAAAATAGAGTGTATATTCCCACTCCCTTCCCAGCACCGTCCATCCAAGCCAGTGCTCCTCTCTCACCCTACACATTTAATCCCACAGCAAGTCTTGACATTTCTAAATTGGTAGTGGCTAGAAGAAGCTGTAGAGACTGTTCTTGTGGCTTTTATTTTAAAGGGAGGTGACTGACTGAGCAGTGACAAGAAAGCAGGTCAGAACTTTAGTATTCCTTACACTTACACCACAGTGTGCTTGTTTGTGGACGCATATTATAAACTCCTTTGGAAAATAGCCAATATGGCAAGCTCTAATAGCAAACACAGGAGTAAGGAGCTATCATTTGATAAGGGAGTCCCAATTTTTTCTATGTGAAAAAGTCCTCCAGGTAATTGACACCCCACCCTGCCTCCATGCCATGGGCTTCCCAGATGGCACTAGTGGTAAAGAACCTGCCTGCCAATGCAGGAGACAAAGAGACTGGGATTCAATCCCTGGGCGGGGAAGATCCCCTGGAGGAGGGCATGGTAACCCACTGCAGTATTCTTGTGTGGAGAATCTCATGGACAAAGGAACCTGGTGGGCTACGGTCCATGGAGTCATAGAGTAGGACACGACTGAAGCGATTTAGCACGCACACACATGCCATGCTATCTGCTTTAAAGCAAGAAGCTTGGTGTTGAGTTCCATTCTGGAAATACCTAAGTGGGGACCGTCTACTTTCTGCCACTGTGTGCTTTGTTTCATTGTTTATTATAAAAAAGAGAAGCAGTGATGGAGAATACAGATGGGATGCAGGAAAAAGGTTTGCATCACAAGACCTTGCCTCTCTACCACGTATGACTGGACTAGACATTACTGCCCATACTGGATATCAGAACCAGCTGGACATGCTTTGTCTGTATCATGGCTCAGATGCTAAGAACACCAACTAGTTGCTCACAGACTGCAGTTCAAGGGCTAGGGTCAGGATCAAATTTATCACAATGGCAAGACTTAGCCTTGTGTAAACCAATTACAGGGCAGCCAAAATTTGGAATGGAAAGTCAGGCTGCAGAGAAGCATACTGGTTCCTAATGCTGAAGTACGCTATTTTAGTCACCATGAGACCCAGCGACATTTTTTCTGCCTATGGCTGTTTGTGAAACACTGAGATGTACAATAAAGTACCTCTTTTACTAATATTTTCACAGGGGGAAAACAATTTTCCCAGGCCCCACTATTTTCTGAAGGGCAAATTAAATTTTCTCTGTAAAAATCTTTTTTATTCTTATAGTGTATAAATCTGAAATAAGTAGGCACTATGACAAAGATATCAGGATTCATATATCACACATATATGCAAGAAAATCATGGCAGGCTTTGCTAATGAATAATAATAGTCTTGACAGAATTACAAAGGTTTTTCATTTCATGTTTATCGTCAGTGCTTTGATACAGAACATTCTGTAATAATTAGTGACATGTCGATACCAATGGATATTTTTCAAACATCAAGTACCAATATTTTTTGGTAAATACTGATTTTTACCAAACAAAAGAACTAGACATAAGTTTTAGGAGATGATTAATACCATCAGCGTAATTCACCCAAATTATAAAAATGACAACACTTAAAATCATGCACATTATTTCATCATTTCATAAAACTTTTAAAACTTCTACAAACTTTCCCAATATAAAAAGATTCCTTGAAAATGTCATAATAACATTAAGCTACAAAAGTCATTCTGGAAATTTAGGGAGTTATTTTTCCAATTTTAGCTCTAAGAATTTTTTAAAATCTGTTAAAAAATATATAGTGAGGAGTGTGTTGAGAGAGGTGGAGAAATAGGAACTTCCAGTTGATGGATTCAACAAATCTGAAAATACTTCAGTAATACAGAGGAAAAACTTCAGGAGCAAGAATATATTATAAATAAAAAAAGTCTTTTAGCCAGATGAACAGATGAGCAGCTCTTTCATCAATTGCACCCATGGGCGAGAGGTCTTGAAGAATGGTTGTTTATAGAATCTTCTGTAAGATAGAGTTGGCTACATCCAGTGATTCATCTTTTACTAGAACAATATCATAAGAGTCCATGTACTTTTCTAAAAGCTCATCCACCTAATCAACAATCAAAAAAAAAGTCACAAAAATTAACATGCAGGGAGGAGAAGTAAATAATTTCAGTATAAATCTCACTATTTACATCACATCTTTTGGGTAAAATGTAGTAACTTAATTTGTTTTCGTAAAAGCTTTGATATGAATACTTTAAAAAAATTTTTTAATTCATTGACACAGAGTTTCTAAACTTTGGTTTTTCTTCCAAAATAATTTCTCTCTAGCCCAATGGTTCTCAACTGGGAAGAGAGTGCCCAAGGAATATTTGGCAATATCTAGAGACATTTTTGATTCTTCTGATTAGGGAATGATACCAGTTTCCAGTGGGGAAAGGCCAGAGATGCCTCACTGAGAAGGTATACTCTCTCTCCCCACCAAAACCTACAGCATGCGTATGTGCATGTCAAGTCCTTTAATCATCATCAAAGTGAAGGGATAAAGAGCAACTGAAATGTCTTTAAAATAACTACTTTCTCAGGTACCTGTGGTAACAACTTTCTACAAGTTTCATCCTAAATTGTTTTTTCTTAAAATTAAATGACAGATCTGTATACTTACTCTATCATTTAGATACCCAATTTTCAGGATGTGTTCCACATTGGCTACTCCATCTGCCATTTTTAAGTCCCCTTGGGAGTCTCCCAGGAGAATTATGTTGCTATTGTTTTTTAGTTGATTGAAATATTCTGTATTCTTCAAGGAACCATCATGTTTGTTAAACACATGAATTAGTTCTCCTTTAAATCCTTTGAGCAGCCCCTGTGAAAAATATAAATCCTTTAAATAGGTTCTGCAAATTCTACTTTTTGTATTTTCACATTCATGATAGGTAAGAAGGGCTCTGAGAAGTTAGTGACTTTCTAGAGACCACTTCACATGTTAAACACAATGTGCTGAAAACCCAGTTTTTACTTTTCATTTGTTTCCGACCTAAACAGTTTCATTTTAAGTTTATCATAATATATTGTCTTTCTTAGAACTCATTCAATAACATCAGTTCTAATTCACTTTTTCTCTATCTATAGATGTTAAATGTTCAGAATTGCTGCATTAAATTTAAAGAAGTTTTACTACTTATTAGATTGCAGCTTCAGGAACAAAGTTTAAGAAGGGTATATTAGGGGTACTCTTTCTGCCCCCTTCTGATGCCTATGTCAGAAGCTTTCTCTATCTCCTTTATACTTTAATAAAACTTTATTACACAAAAGCTCTGAGCAAAAAAAAAAAAAAAAAGAAGGGTATATTACTTTAAAACACGGACACAGACATACCCGTGGAGAGATAAGTCCCATAGAAGGCCCACCAAGTTGGCCTAATTTAACAAATATATAATACACTAAAGAGTAAATTAAAATGTATTTACATGATTAAAATATTTTCTGATATTAAAATTATAAGAATGATTTGATATTCTTACATTGTCATCAAAATCCATGAAGTTGGACACCACTTTGACATTTGGGTAATATACACCAGCTTGACGGATAACTTCCTCCAGCACATCACCGATACCAGCCGAAAATATGAACACAGGAATACCGTATTGTTGCAGCTTATCAAAGAAATTCTCATATCCTTCCCTGTAAGATGGAGGTGGGAACTGAGTGTTAAAAAGCAAGATATATCTCCTTTTCACCTAGATGTTAAAAAAGTGAAATAGTTCTACTTGGTTCTATGGCTCATTTATATTCTCATTTCAAAATACTACCCAAGAGGGCTGTTACTGATGTCTATGATGATACTAATACAAGTTTTTCAATCTGGTTAACTTTTTAATCCTACTTTCAGTAAATTCTAAGTACAAATTAGATGATTTTAGACTTACTTGGAATATGGACATAAATCTACAGTTCACTATGTATACCATTTAACAGCAAATAGATGAACCACACCTTGAAAAACCCACAAATGGTGAGCTAGAAGAGCTCCTGCTTGCCATCTTGTTCATCTATTCTCTATCATAGGAAAAGCAGAGCGGCAGGAACTCAGCTGTATTCTCTTTACATCTGGCATCTCTCTTACCTAAGATCTGGCAGCTACAGGTAATGTCTTTATCTTAAAATCAAAACTTATTTCACTCTTAATGGACTATAGATTAAGCTGCCTACAAAGGAATACTTACTAGCTGTCCTCACACTCTTTATGACAATTTAATGCTTTCCTCCTTAGAAGCAGATCACCTTAAAATGTAGTATCATTAAAAAAAAAAAAAGCATCATCATATTTGCCTATCAAGTTGAAAAATTTAAGAGGTGGTCAAGAGTACCGAAATTAACTTAAAAATGTTTATATAATTCATGATTACAAATGTTTTTATTATCTGCTAAAACATATTCACCCTTCCTGGAAATAGTAGTTTTCAAGGGAGTCTGAGAATTCAGAAAACAGATCATGTAACAGCAACAATTATAAGTTTAAAATCCTTTTCAAGTTGATTTATAAACTTTCCTTTCATAATCATGTCTTTCAAAAGTATTTTGATAAAATATTTCAAAAGGATCATGGTTTCATAAATTTTTAGCCTTGAAATGATCTGTTATTCTAAATTCTTTATCTCACCAAGTGGCATATTTTGGATATGTTTTTATACATAACATTGTTATAGATTGCCTTAATTAAAAAACACATGTGAATAAATATATGACAGTAGTTCAAGTCTGTAGACAATTAACAACAAAACATCTAAGAAACTTACTTGAGCATAATGTCAGATTCTTCCACAATTTCTTTAAGTTTGGCTTTTGGTAAAGCCTGTTCAACAAGCAAACTATGTGATTTAGTATACCTGGAAAGTATAAAGAGAATGTCAAATTATCAAAGAAAAGGAGAATATCAATTAAGGCAAAGTAAGACTATTATTGGATCATGGAAAAAGCAAGAGAGTTCCAGAAAAACATCTATTTCTGCTTTATTGACTATGCCAAAGCCTTGGACTGTGTGGATCACAATAAACTGTGGAAAATTCTGAAAGAGATGGGAATACCAGACCACCTGACCTGCCTCTTGAGAAACCTATGCAGGTCAGGAAGCAACAGTTAGAACTAGACATGGAACAACAGACTGGTTCCTAATAGGAAAAGGAGTACGTCAAGGCTGTATATTGTCACCCTGCTTATTTAACTTATATGCAGAGTACATCATGAGAAACACTGGGCTAGAAGAAGCACAAGTTGGAATCAAGATTGCCAGGAGAAATATCAGTAACCACAGATATGCAGATGATACCACCCTTATAGCAGAAAGTGAAGAACTAAAAAGCCTCTTGATGAAAGTGAAAGAGGAGAGTGAAAAAGTTGGCTTAAAGCTCAACATTCAGAAAACTAAGATCATGGCATCCGGTCCCATCACTTCATGGCAAATAGATGGGGAAACAGTGGCTGACTTTATTTTTGGGGGCTCCAAAATCACTGCAGATGGTGATTGCAGCCAGGAAATTAAAGGACACTTACTCCTTGGAAGGAAAGTTATGACCAACCTAGACAGCATATTAAAAAGCAGAGATATTACTTTGTCAACAAAGGTCCATCTAGTCAAGGCTATGGTTTTCCCAGTGGTCATGTATGGATGTGAGAGTTGGACTATAAGGAAAGCTGAGCACCGAAGAATTGATGCTTTTGAACTTTGGTGTTGGAGAAGACTCCTGAGAGTCCCTTGGACTGCAAGGAGATCCAACCAGTCCATCCTAAAGGAGATCAGTCCTGGGTGTTCATTGGAAGGACTGATGTTGAAGCTGAAACTCCATTACTTTGGCCACCTGATGCGAAGAGCTGATTCATCTGAAAATACCCTGATGCTGGGAAGGGTTGAGGGCAGGAGAAAAAGGGGACGACAGAGGATAAGATGGCTGAATGGCATCACCAACTCAACGGACATGAGTTTGGGTAAACTCCGGGAGTTGGTGATGGACAGGGAGGCCTGGCATGCTACGGTTCATGGGGTTGCAAAGAGTGGGACACGACTGAGCGACTGAACTGAACTGAACACTATTATCTTTATTAAAAATGTTCTTCTGCATAAGAAAATAAGTACTTCATTCATTGTAATTTTGAATTTAAATTTTAGAGATTTAAGTTCATCACTAATGAATGTATACCCCATGTGTCTCAAAATGTGATACAATGTTCTTACCATATTTCCCAGTTCTCAAACTCTGGTTTAGTTTTAATGTTAATTAGATAATGAAAGGATACTAGTTGTAAATCTTTCTTTAGTCTACAGAGAAGAACTGAATTGAAGCTAGGAAGGCATAATCACTTCTCTGACAGCAGTAAGAATGAATAGCAAAGCCATTTTTTCCCACCTGTTTGTAATCTAAATTTTCATGAGTAGCCTAAATTGCCTAGTGAGAAAGAGAAAATTCTTGCTATGGAAAGTTTTATATATGGGTGCTCTGTAATTACATAAAACCACCTATAATTACAGCATCTCAGTATAATAAGCCTTCAGAAGCTCTATAGCTGATATCTAAAAATCCATCTATAATATTCCTAGGTGACCTTCTTCCCTGCATCAGCTCCCATCTTTTTAGTGAGCTCATTCTCCCAAGGAAGCTTATACCATTGCTAGAAAAGTCTAATTGCGGAACAGTCCTTTCTTTTATCATGTTGAAATAAGTTGGTATAAGCCTTCCAAGTCTAGATTCAATTCCTTTTATGGACAGGTAAGTAAAGTAAATCTAATCTCTTTTCAGTGCTTCATACCATAGACACTGATTAAGTGTGCAAGGTATTCAGGTTAGGTAACGGGATTATGAAGACCAGTAACATCATTCCTGTTCTCTTAAGACTCCAAAACCATAAGTTGTTGCCTCTGAAATCAAAGCATCATCTCTATTCCTTGAAATCTTCCTCAAATTCCTGTGATTATCTTAGTGGACTCCTATGACACAGACTAAGTTTGTCAACATTTCTTTAAATAGCATTCTCCCCGGACTCAACACAATGCTTTCGCTGTAATTTGCTTGGAATGCTGCAATTTCAATTAATGTGACCAACATCAGAAGCACATTTCTCAGTAACTATGTCATCTGCTGGCTTCAACTGAGTTCAGAGTTAACTTAAATCCTAATTCTTTTTCTTTGCACATTCAGCCACATATACTTAAAAAAAATTGTTTTTAATTTAAGGCTTGAGGGTATGACTTTAAATTTATTCTCACTGATCTTCATCTTAAAACAAATTCTAGATTGCTGCAGTGATTAGAGAATCAGAGTTCATGCTGTCATATTTAATCACTGCTCTAACTCACTGGCTAATTTATGAATCTATTTATGTACAGTACAGGGGAAAAATAAACCATTAGTTGTAACTGTAATGTTATTTTATATTTTTAACCCTCCCATCACCCAATGCACACTTACCATTCTACTATATAAGGGTACTTCTCTTCTATAGTAAGAAGAGGATCAACTTCAATAGCATAATATTTTTCCTTTAGTTGCAGTAACTAGAAATAAGTAAATAATTTAATCATTAAGATTACAGAGTTGTCATTAAGCTGCTTAGTCTAATAGAAAACAAAGCAATGTAAACAAATGTTTTCCGCACGCTGCTTTATATGGTGAAGATCATGCCTAGCCAATGCATATGTCCGCTGAAGTGATCTCTGTTGATCTTAGTTTACATGTAACTAAATGGCACCCTACTCCAGTACTCTTGCCTGGAAAATCCCATGGACAGAGGAGCGTGGTACGCTGCAGTCCATGGGGTCGCAAAGAGTCAGACACGACTGAGCAACTTCACTTTCGCTTTCAAACATATCTACAAGAAGTTACCTTACTTTCAGGTCAGTAATTCAGTGACCTGAAATAATCAAATTATCACTACAAAAAAATCTTTTGTTCTCTTATGAAGGTATTAAATTTGATTCATATTTGGAGTCTTGTTAAAATAGACATAGGCAGAAACCTACTCAAGGAAAACAGAGAACTGAGGCAGTTTCCTATCAATTTAAGGGAACAAAATACATAAAACCACAGTACTTTTTTCTTTTTTTGCTTGCAAGGCTTGTGGATCTTAGTTCCCTGACCAGGGACTAAACCTCTGCTCCTTCCATTGGAAACACAGAATCCTAACCATTGGATCACCAGGGAGTTTCCATCACAATATTTTTGTTTTAATTCTGCAGTAATGTAAGGACATCAGACTATTTTGGTAATCAGTTTAAAAGTTTCTCATGAAAGTTTTATTATTAAAAAGTTATTATTACTTTTTTTTGTTAAAATAAGTTGGGAGCATATAATCCATACAATAAGCCTAAGATCTATTGCGTGTTTACTCTGTGCCAGATATGGCTATAAGAACTTTTGCATCTATTCTTGTTTGTGTGAATGAACCTGAAAAAATTCTCAGCAAAAAGGTAATGACGTCTTTGAGTAACCCTGGATTACAGTTAGTCTTTACCTTTTCTCGACATTCATCTGTGATTAGCTTACAGTTGTCAATGACATCTAAAGAAAGAAAGCAAACTAGGCATTAAAAGAATACTCTGAACTATATGCAATATCCAGGGATAAACCATAATGGAAAATAATACTAAAAAGAATATATATATGTGTATAACTGAGTACTTTGCTGTGGAGGAGAAATTAACACAACACTGTAAATCAACTGTACTTCAATTAAAAGATAAAAAAAGAAAAGAAATACTCTGATTGATGCTACCAGTAATATAAATAACTTACTATTGTTAAATGCCCGGTCAAGAAGCATGATCATTACAACTTCTGGTCTTAGTGTTATAATCCACATGGCATTCCCAGAAAATCTAATGATTTTAAAATCTAAAGCTTAGATCTAAAGCTTTTTCCTGACATTTGGGATTACTTAGAAATTTCCCAGAGAAAAATTATTGGGCCAAAGGGTGTAATTTTTAGTGGTTTTTAAAATAAATTTATCAATGATTTCTCAAATTACACATGTTCCAACAGTAAGTAAGAGAAGGCTAATATCTCTGGTTGTCAGGTTGAGGAGTATTATTTTAAAAATTCACTTCCAAGTTTGGAAAACAAAAAAGGTATATTATTCCAGCAACACATTTTAAGTTGCTATTTATTTAGTAACTCACTCTTTTACTTATCAATGATACAAAAATTTAATAACATTCCTAGAAAACACAAAGTATTTGATAAATCTGTTTCTTTAGGCTATTTCAAAGTTTAAATTCATTTAAATATTTCCTGAATAAATAGACCACATTTGGAGAGAAAATTTCAGAAGTCTTCATTCCTCTTGCAACCAAAACTGTACAGGAAAATAGCCATTTATGTAACATGGGGAAAACAAATCCTCAAAATATAATAAAAAAAGAAGACCCCTCTCACTTTCAATGTTCATAAAGAAGAAAAAATCACAAGAAATCTCAGATAACACAGGTTAAAAAAGGAACTTAATGATTACTTTTGTGAATCTATTTATGAATGCCACACTTACTATGACATGATGGGCATCTTTTTCCTTTGTAGGAAAATCGACTCAGTGTCATATCAAAGTCTGTTATTATCTATAAGAAAAGGGGAAAAGGCATTATGAAATCACAGCCACCAAGGCCAGACACTTACTGCACATTTTCTAGAAGAATGAGACTCCTCTAGAGTGTCTGGCCCTGCCCTCCACTGGAGGCTATTCTGTCTACACTGAGTTTCCTAAAGGAGTTCATATGTCAAGTCTTGAGAATTTCCTTAACTACAGGGTGAACCTTAAGCACCCCAGCACAGTCCCAAATAAAATCTGACTAATCAGTATAGGAATTTGAAACTGCAGGCAATACTATTTCCAATAGCAATAAAACATTGCACAATTTCAACCTCCTTGGTCAGTGTACAGAAGTGCAGTGGAAATAAACTATGCCATGCTTCTAGTTATTGAAACTGTGCGTTCTTGATTTGTCTGTTTAAATAAACTAAACCAATGAATGAAGGAATGAGACACAGCAATAGTTTACCAGCTCTTGAAACTTAGGAGACGGGGCTAAATAGTTTTTTCAGAAATGTTTAAAAAAGGGAATACATTTTTAGTGAATATCCAGATTATTTAACTTACATGTAAAACATTCCTTTAAAAAAAGAATTAGAAAAATTAGCTATCTCCTAATAGTTACACATTACTTTGACTACTGTGATTTATTATATTAAAAGAACACCTTGAAACTGTCCACATTTTAAAGATTATTAATCATAGTTAATCAATTTACTTAAGATGGTTTAATACTTAATGCATAGTACTAGTTAGCTGAGCACTTAATATTAAAGAAAAGCTAAAATTATTTCAAGGTTATTAACTTTTGTTGTTTCCAGTGGGGTATTCTGCGTATTTTAGACCAATTCCAGATACATCTCTTAGATTTTACATTCCAAAAGGACAGGGAAAGCTTGTCTATCTAAGCTTTCTTTATTCAGATTGTAGCAAGACATAAAATCAATGAGTCTGCTTGAAAATGAAATATAGAGGTTTAATGCTAAAGGCTTCTTGATAATGATTCACCTGAAGTTTAGCAGCTCCTCCTTTGATAAGACCACAGATGATTTCTTCTACTCTTGTAGGGTTCTTGATGTGAACTGAATTTTTCTGGATTTCTGGCATCTAAGAATCAAATAAATGAATTAACTATTTTTAATTTATTTTCCCCCAGGTTTCTTTGATACCAAGCAAAGTAATATAAAAAAGCTTATATTATTTAAAGATGTAAAACTGTTGAGGCATTATTTTAAAAAAAGCAAACCACCATAACAAATTGCCATTTATCTAGCCAAAACATTTTAAAGCACATCAGTTATTTCTATCTAGAAGATTAAGACAAAACTACATTTGAAATACATTATCAGAAAATGTAATTTTTCTAATTATAAAAGTCATGCATGTTCACAACAGAAAAAAACAGAAGTATAAAAAAGAAAAATTGCTTGTAATTCTACTGCCCAAAGCTAAACAAGTAAGCATTTTAATGTTTTCCATTAATTTCATTTCTATGATTGCAACATGCATGTATATGCACATAGTTTATCTCATTCACATTATATACTTTTGCATCTGGCTTTCTGAAATTAATATCAATGTATTTAATTTGAAAGGCTGCTTCAAGATCTTTACTCCTTTATTGTACTCTACCCCCCCAAACTTCATTGTTATTGACATAAATTTTATAATGGATTTATTCCAAATTAAGATTACTACTAAATATTAGACCACCTGGGCTGAGGCTGCTACTTAAGCTGGTTTATGCAGGCTTTAGTTTTGCTCAACAGTTTAACATTATGTAAACAGCTTATTTTTTCTACCATGTCACAGAGAGAATGAAACTGATCAGAGGAAAATTAGCACAAAGAAGACTTGGGGGAGGAAACTACGAGTCATTTAATAGTCAGCTCCAAGTACAAAAAGACAATAACTGAACCTCAAATTAAGATTCTACAGTGGCTTGTATCCAGTAAACTTTATTTTATATTCTATTATTATATGTGTGCTATCTCCAATATTAACATATTTCATGTGTGTTATTGACACAGTTATGAAAAATTCCCCAGGCCTTGTATCTCAGCTATAAGAGAATCTGACCAGGTAAATCTGTTAGGTTCCAAGCTGTCCCTTGGACAAAATCAGAAAATCAGAAAAAAGTTAACATGTCTTCCTGAGATTGGAGGATGAATACAGAAGTGGACAGGAAACAGAAGTAGGAACATTAAATTTTTCTTCATGAATGAAAGACCTGAATTTATAATATACTTAATTTCAAAAAGCCATACTTAAATAGGGTGGGAGGGTAACCTGCAATACAATCCAACCTTCATACAGTGATCCTTTTAACTTAAATGGACTTTAAAGTGTTTCAAAAGAATAGAGGTTATTTAAATCATCTAAATAAATGCAAGGAGATCAAACCAGTCAATCCTAAAGGAAATCTGTCCTGAATATTCACTGGAAGGACTGATGCTGAAGCTGAAACTCCAAAATTTTGGCCACCTGATGTGAAAAACTGACTCCTTGGAAAAGACCCTGATCCTGGGAAAGATTGAAGGCAGGAGGAGAAGGGGATGACAGAGGATGAAATGGTTAGACAGCATCACCGACTAGATGGACATGAGTCTGAGCAAGCCCCGGGAGTTGGTGATGGACAGGGAAGCCTGGTGTGCTGCAGTCCATGGGGTTGCAAAGAGTTGGACATGACTGAGCGACTGAACTGAACTGAAATAAATCACTATTTACTTTATTGTGATTTTTTTAAACATGAGAAAAATCAATAGGCACTTGCTCCTATATTCCTGTTTTTTCATTCATTAACACCCATTCATTTTATAAATACTTACCATGTGTCTACATTGTATCAGACATAAGAAACTAGAGATATGATACTCATACTCTTTTCCTGTTGAATTTTAGGAATTAGTGCTGTCACTTCTGATGCTCCCTTACAAATACCTTAGCGAGTAAATTGATCCCCTAATCAAATTCTGCTCTTACATCTGCCTTAACTGGAAGATGCATAATAAATAGCATATGCTTTATTTAATAACTAACCCATTACTGAAAGCAACAGAGGGCATATGTTACTTACTCTATTTTCACCAAAAAAAATGAGAAATTTTGTTTCAGTGTGTCCATACTAAGGAAGATGTCCTGCCTCAAGCAATCACATCCTACAATACATTTGATTTTAAAAAGCCATATTTAAACAGGACTTCTAATTAGGCTGGTTTCTGCTAGGCTCTCAACTATTAGATTGGTTTATTTTACAGTGAAAATAAAGAGAACTAGTGGCTAGAGGAGTTCATATTCCTGCTTCTGCACAACATAAAACCATTCATTTTCAGATAAATGAGTAGTGAATACCCAAACAGTACCACAGTGAAATAAGAGTGGTGAAGACAGATGAAAGGGCAGCTACTGTTTCCAGAGAACACAAGAGGGCGGAGGACACAGGTATAAGAAATATAAAAATTATATTTGCCTTGGATTATACAGTAAAACACCATATCTCCCCTTTTCACAGTACACATATAATATTACTGAAATATATGATGAATACTTCTCAAAAACTTGAGATGTTAGACATTTAGACATTTTCCTCAAATATTTTAGAATACAGCCTAAGAAATAGAATTTACTGTATGAAATGTATCAATGAATATCAGAATATCAGAACACCATGAAGCAGACTACAGGAGTATGCACTTCATCACATGTCACATACTTCTGCTACCCCTCAAATCCCTCCCTCATAGTCCTCTTGGACACAATACACCCACCTGTTTCGTGGTACATAAAATAATGATACTTGAAATTTGAAGGGCAAGTTATTTTAAATTGTGTGAAAACTTCCCAGTTTGATTATAATACAATGCTATGAAAAATAAATAAGGGACTAAAAATTTCCATCATTTATGAGCAAAAGAAAACAAATTTATTTTATAAGGTCATAATGTAAAATGCTGGGGAAGGAGCAAAGCTTTCCTGACAAGAATCAGGGTATTCTGGCTGATGAGAGCCTAAGGTGAATCAATGCTAAAGATAACTAAGGAAAACCTAAAATACACTTATTCTGGCTAATCTTAAATATACTGTACTTGTACAGATGAAATGAACTCCTAATTATTAGTCTACTTCCATATTCAGAAGGTATGATTTCTAAAGAAATTGATACCAAAGTTATACAGTTTTGTTCATAGTATTTGTGAACAAATAATGTGATTATTTGATACTATCTCGTGGCTACACTGAGATAATATACGGCCCAGTAGTCACAAAACTGTCCTAATGATGTCAACCTGTGTATTTCTAAACATAGCTCACATAAAAATGAGTTTGAATTACTTAATCTCTGTCTGAAGCTCTCAATGAAAATATTTTTCCTTTGTTTTCCAATGGTCAAATATGGTACAAACAGAAGTCTTTATTACGGGTACAAAGGAGTGGGCAATACAATTTTTGTGTGATGACATAAAAAGTATAGATTTTTAAAGCCACCTATGCAGACTGGTACATTTATTCACTCATGCACCTAGATGATTCTTGCTTTATTTTGAAGATTAAGCACTGCAAAATTTGACTGATAGCCGTCTCTCCTGCCTACCACATATCTGGCCTGTCTCCACATTAAAGTAGTGTAGGCCAAATTCTTTCCTTCATTTACCATATAGTCATTAAGTGTAAGGCACTCTGTTAAGCAACCCTGTAAGAGATACAGAAATTTGAGTAAGATATACATCTTATACTCAAATTCATCTTCTCTAACATGGATTGTAATACAAATAATCCAAATAATAAAAACATTGTCAAGATGTCCATATACAATACAAGAGAAAAAGAAGAAACTAAGGTTACTTCTGCTGGGGTCAAAGGAGGGAGACCCATGGAGCTGGGCTTCTGGAGAGAAGCAGGATTTGGGTGTGCTGAGACTGGGGAGGTGTACAGGGTCTCATGTGGGAAAAGGATAAATAGCTCTGTTTTTCTAGAACTTGAGGGTACAGCTGGCAACTTAAAAAGATGTTATCAATTTTTTAGAAGAGCACACCAAAGGTAAAAATTATATAAATCCAGACTATAATGAAAATTATTTAAACATCTATCATCTCAAAAGGCTTGTTTTCCTTCCACAGTGCTTTTGTAAGTTACCTACATTGCTCTGCTGTGCTTAGCCTCTCAGTTGTGTTCCACTCTGCGACCCCATGGACTGTAGCCCGCCAAGCTCCTCTGTCCATGGGGACTCTCCAGACAAGAATACTGGAGTGGGTTGCCATGCCCTCCTCCAGGGGATCTTCCTGACCCAGGAATCGAACTGGGGTCTCCTGCATTGCAGGTGGATTCTTTACCAGCTGAGCTACCAGGGAAGCCCCAACTACACTGCAACTTGCTTCTAAAGGAGACACATGGTAGAAGGTCCTAGGATCCTGGTAACAACAAATTATATGGTAGGATTTTTTATATCACTTGTATTCATTTTCATAAAAAAAAAATCAACTCAAGCAAGAAAATGAGTTTAGACTGACTTAATTCAGAGATACTTATGCTCAGTATCAATAAATCAAATGCCAATCATGCAACAGATGCAAAGATCATGTTCAAGTATTAGACTGAACTATATAAAACTGCCAACATTGGACTGTTATTTCATGTATTAAAGAATCAGCAATTTCATATGCTTCATCCTAAGAGCTCTAAGTACACTGCTGACAAGCTTAATCAGCACTCTGAATAAATTTTAACCTCCTATCACACAGTGGATGAGGAAAGTTAAATGAAACAAGAGATTTACTAATGTTGACACAAAGCTGCTTGCATGCTAAGTTCTGGTTTATAGGTTCAGACCAGAAAAAGAAAATTAGAAAGAAAAAGCATGAAAAAATAGAGAAAAGGAAGAACAAAAAGAACAGAAAGAGAAGATAAGAAAGAGATCATGGGGCAGCTGTCCTCTTTAAAAGAGAGAAAGAAATAGTGATTTTTAAAATTTTGTGACTGAATAAGGATAGACATAATTTCCCCCACATTTACAAATAAATCCTACTTTCATAAAACACTAACATAATATAGGAGATTAACATTCACTGAGTGCTTACCATGTGCTTTTAAAGTACTTTATATATACTTTTTCATTAAATATGTATAAGGATACGTCAATTATAAGATAAATAAGGTCTGAGGATATAATGTATAACATGGTGATTATTATTATATAATTGAAATTTACCCCAAAGTATAACTCAAATATTCTTCAAAAAAAAAAAGGTAGGTTTGTGAAGTCATGGATATGGTAACTAAAGGGGGTAAACTTTCACAATGTGTACGCATATCAAATATTCACATTGGACACTTTAAATATCTTATAATTTTATTCGTTAATTACATCTTAATAAAGCTGGGAAAAGATATGAACAAGGACAACAGGAGGCTGGTGGTTTCATGTGTATTTCTTAAAGGTGAGATGGTTGCCTGCATTCAAGGGTGTCACAGCTAATAAAGACTGAGTTAAGATTTGAAGCCAGTTCTGAAGCCAAAGCCTGTATTTTCCCTACCTCATCCTAATGTCTATAATGCAATGAAAGCTACTGCTGTTCAAAAAGTTTTAAAAAATTAGTTAAATGCTTAGTTAAATTAGTTAAAATTTTAACTCAGAGGCCTAAGATGAAAGATCTCATGTTGTATAACTGTGCTGTTACTGAGCAAGGAAAATTTAGCACAAAAAGAAATGGGGTAATCATTTTATCTGCTGAAAAACATTTTAGTGCACATTATATTTCAAGCAAAAAAAAATTCCAAGGAAATTCAATTCAACAAGTATTTGAAATTCTGTTGTGTGTCTAACATTGTGAAGAAAGATCTGTGTAAAGTTACAGTCCCATAATTAATTATCTGGTTAAAGACAGAGGTAAAAGTGGTGCAGATTCACCATTAATAAATGGAACTGGAAATATTCAAATACCCACCATTTTCACATGTACAGCAGAATCTTGATTAAGCATTTCTTGATTATCCAATCTTCTGGATTTTCCCAGGTGATGTCACAGTAAAAGAGAGAGAAAAAAGGTACACGTGACACACATACATTTCAGGCTCTTCCTGTACGTTAATACACTTTTGGTTTGACAGTAATACTAAGTTATTGAAGGCAGCTTTTTTCTTTCCTAAGAAGCTCAGCAAAGATTTTACTCTATCTGACAAACTTTGGGGCTAAAAATTTTGTATGGAGAACTTGCAGCTCTCCTATAAGAACTTATATGGTTTAATAAGATTTGAATAAAGAGTTAAAGTGAAGTATATATTTGGAAAAAATGTTGTATTGCATGAGTACTTTATCAACATCTTCTCTACATGTAAGGACGAAGTTTGTGGGAAAATTATGCATTATTAATCCTGAATCAGTGAAGAAATATACAAACAGAATGTAAGGAGAAACATAATCCACGGAAGTCAAATTTATTCAACTTTCTCATATTAAAATCTTTAATTTTGTAAAATGCTGTGACTAAGATTTGACTTGTGTTTGAATCTAGCATAGTGTCTGGCACAAAACAGGTAAGTGATAGTGTTTAACTGAATGATCATTTAAGGGTTTTGGATAAGACATCTTATTATACTAAGTTTCATTTTTGCAGTATAAATCTTAAGGAAGATTATTTATTTTTGCTCTTCAATGACTCTACTTTCACTTTATTCCAGATAAGCAAAATTTTATAATGAAAGCACTACTTAAAAAGGGTAAGTTAGCTGAGAGGAAAAACTGACTTTTTCTTAGACTCTGGTAACAGAAGTTGAACATTAGATGAATGTTCTTTATAATTAAAACATGTGTAGCAGATATAAAAAAAATTCTCAAATTCTAAAACCCACCTCCTATTTCATTTAAAGTACATAAAACTGGGAAATATCTTTCCTGAAAAAGTATTTCCCACACCTCTCAGAAGGGCTGCTAGTAAGTTGATGATCTTATAATTGATGGCATCTTAAATGATCTTATAATTGATGATATTTTAAATATCTTAAATATTGATAAACAATATTTAAATAGTAGGATACCTCCATTTTTTCACATGTGAAAAATATTGTCATTGAAATTACCTGGCAAGTCTGTTTCTTCATTTATGGAATCCAAAATATAAACTATGAAATGCTTATGGCTTTTCTTCAATGTTTAATATCTGAAAAGGGTTTCTAGATTTCTCAGAAGGCACTATTTAAATAAAACCATTTTATTAGCTTGAAAAAGAGGAAGGAGAATGTGAAAAAGTCAAAGTGAAGCTTATATTAAAAAAATCACGTATTCTGACACATTTGAAAAACCTAAAAGAAAACAATTCAAGCAGTGAAGAATACATTTTACTATCTGGGCATCTAAAATCTTTTGTTATGTGTAGCCCAGCAGACCCAGTTCCTCTCCACTCTCCATCCTCAACTATGGCTCTTTTTGGAGCTTTCATTCACGTTCAGTAGAAAAGGAAAGGGGGAAAAAAAAAGCCAGTGTTAGTAGGTAAAAGAGTTAATCATCTTTCTCATGATCTCTTCATTAATTTTATTTAAACAAAATACAAATGTAAACAAAGAGTGATCAGAAATTTGATCTGATAATAAATAAAGGCCAACTTTAGGACTAAGCAAACCTCAATAGCTTACTAGATACTACAAAAATTTCAAGTGACAATATTTCATTCTTCCTAGTCCTCAATGGCAATCTGACCAGAATTTATCCTTATTCACAGATAATCTCACACAAGTGATACTACAGTCCTAATAGAAAAATCACTATCATTACAGAAGTGTACAGACTAAGGTATAAATGTCAGCATTCTGGCAGTATTCTAAGGACAACACTGAAAATGAGGGCAGAGTATTTTTAAACCAATAGGCTTGTAAACCTATACTTGGTATATAAAGTTCTGGCTTACTTTGCCAGCAGTCATCTGTTGCAGATGCTTCAAGAGAAGAGTTGCTGAAAAAAAACAAATCGAGCGCAGAAGACTTGTTCAAAAATAGAAAATATTACCCTTGAACTATGAACTCCAAAGAAAGTTTTGAAGTTTCAAAGTATTTGGAATCTTTAAATGTGGACTGGAACATGTGGAAACTGGAAAAATAATTACTTTGTGTTCTTTTGCTATGAGTTTAAAGTCTCTACTGTAACAGTGTTCGTTACAAGGAATATGTAGGACAAGGCTAAAGACTGAAGCGAGAGGTAAGAACTTCACTTGAATAGCATAAACTTGAGAACTGACAAGTTTTAGGTATTGTGGTATTTCATTCTGAGATGATTATCTTTACCCCTTGAAGTTATTTATAAATCAATGAGTGAAAATGTCTATATCAAGTTAAAAATCTGACTTGCCTTTATACAGTTTTAAAGTATCTGAATGTAAATTGAATACTTTTAAAGCCCCTCTTGACTGTCTTATAGGAAAGTGAAAAAATATTAAAATTTATTGATATTATTAGCTTAAAAAGCTGTGATTTCTGCTTTAAGTTTGCTACTTTCAGAAACATTTAAACTATACAATAAAGTAATGAAATTTTGAATGATAAACTGTATACTACTTATATAAGAAAAGGTATGTATTACTATAATATGACAGGGTATCAGTAATAGTCCTAAAAATCTTACTGCATATCTCTGGCAACATACATCACTTGTCCTAAGCGTGGTTTTTTAATAATGACACTTAGGGTGATCAGCACATGGAAAATCGAACTATAAATTCATTATTTATAAAACATTATAAAATCAGTTTCTTGGGGGGCATTTAAAGAATTCTCCCTAATTAGATTTTCAAGGCAGCAGTAAAAAAATAGCAACAACAAAAAGTACCAACTGGAAAGTGAAACTGTCTCTTGATACAAACATAAAACAAAAATGAAACTGAATAGCAAAAGGTGGGAGAGTAAAAGAAGGTAGAAGAAAACAGATTTCAAAGCTTAGCTATTTAAAAATTGGAAATTTATACCAATTTTCTTAAATAGCAAAACGTGGCTTCTCAGAATATTATAGATACTTATGAAAATACCCAATTTCAGAGCTTAGCGTTTATTCATCTATCCTCCACACCTCCTCTGCCCTACTGCCTAATCGTGTTTTTCAAGATAAGAAAACCGAGGCACAGGGAAAATAGATAATTTATACTGATTACCCTCAGAAAACTCTTGAGTTACTCTGTCCTTGAATTTGTCCTACAACAAAAGCATAGGTAGTAAACAATATCCGGAGATGTAGGGCTTGGATACAGACTGCCAATAAAAACCAAGTAAATACCTTTAAGAAGTGGTCTGCTGCATTAGCTAACTATAAAAGATAAGGCAATTCAATTATTTAAATCTCAGTTAACCACAACATTCTAGGCTCTTATAGTAATACATATGTTTGAATCGATGGTAATGTATATGTTTGAATCTTAATTTTCATCATACAGTATGTTTTAATCCTTACAGACAGTAATCCAGCTTTTATCAATTTATAAAACATAACTAATATAAAGCCATTCCATGATATCCTGGATAAAGCTTATAGGCACAAAATAAAAATTAATTCTCTTTATTATTAGCAATAATAAAAAATTCCTAATCCTAGGTACACAAATCACGTGGCTATCAGCAAAACTGAGTCACACAACAACTAAATGAACAACAAAATTAGATTTTTTCTTCCCCCTGAAGAGATTTCTGAGGGTACATGGCTTTTTCTTAATATCAATGCGTGAAACAAGATGTTCTTAAAATTAGATCCTACAAATTAGAATTTCTGAGACCCAAGACACTGCAAAGTTCTCCATATTCACATCTTTGCAAACTATAAAGAAGTTTTGTGTTACACAGGATCGTTCTATTTTAATTTAATTTGGATTTTTAAATGCCTAAAATTTCAACAAGATACAGAATCAAGTTAAGAATCAGATGAAGTTCAACAAGAGAAACTCACTGTTTATATGAACTGTAGACACTTACCCTGTAAAGTAACCGGACAAGCTACAGCAGCAAAAGAAAATTCTTCCTGTCTGAGGAGTACTAATATAGCACAAGGTGCAGCCGAGGGCGGTCCCAGAAGCCTTGGCTAATATGCTCTATGCAAAATCAGTCTTGTGACGCATTACTACACAGTGCTTTATTATGCTCTGGGTGACAGGCTTGCTAGCTCTGCACTAGTCACCAGTCTACAGAACAGGATCAAATAAAATAATGTGGCAGTTAAGAAAGAGAAGGTAAATTTGTACTATTAGAGCACCGCCAACTTGCTCTGCAAAGAAAAGAGGAACCTCAATAGTTTTAAGACTTGAAAACACCCTCTTCCTCATCGTGTGATTCAACTGTCAGCACACTTGTAGTATGTGTACTTCTCTGTACGAATATTATATTTTAATACAAAGTGAAAAAGATCAGGTCCTGTTTGCCAGGGCTGGGGGAGGGGAGAGCAGGGAGCTATTGCTCAACAGGTACAGAGTTTCAATTTGGAAGACGGAAAGTGTTCTGGAGATGGACGGCAGCAGTGGTGGTGGTTTCATAACAATGTCAAATACACTTAATGCTGCTGAACTGTACACTTAAAAACAGTTAAAAGGGTAAACTCTGTCATGTGTATTTTACAGTTTTAAAACGATTAGCTCGTGTAAGACATGTGAAAAAGAATATTTGCATTAAAGTGTGCTAAGTTGTTAACAATCTTCATTGCAGGGTAGTGGGATTTAAAGTGATTTTTATGTTTTTCTCCATATTTTCCTACACTGTAAATTTCAACAAGACCATGCACGGATCTACTAAAAAATCTGAACAGAATGAAAATTAATTTTTATGGTTAAGAAATTGAAAAAGCTCCTTTCCTGCTGGAAATGAAAGCAAACCGTTGTGAATATAAATATTTTTAACCTTTAAAGAGAAATCAGTCTTGTTTTTAACCTGAGTCGTAGGATTAAATATGCTAATACCATGTGGCAGGGCCTGATAGATAAGTTATGTTACTGGCTCTGGGAAGCTTTATCATCAGGAACAGGGCTATGCTACACTCATGTAAATAAGTTTGTATACTAGCCTTTTCTCGTCTATACTCAAAGGAACCTGAACCAACATAACATTTCAGTAATCAAACTTTGTGAAGCAGCACTCTGTACTACAAATGATACAAAAAGTTTTAAAAGTTGTTTTTTAAAAAAGGCCACTAACAAATTACCCAAACTTGATATCTACCAAATGTTAAAAATTTGGCATTACTATCTTATTTTAATAAGATGAGAAGATTGACAACATAATATTCCTCTTAGAGGATAATCTTTTATATTCTAGTAATGGAGGCTCAGGACTTCCCTGGTGGCTCAGTGGTAGAGAACCCACCTGTCAATGCAGGAGACACAGGTTTGATCCCTGGGTTGGGAAGATCCCCTGGAGAAGGAAATGGCAACCCACGCCAGTATTCTTGTCTGGGAAATCCCATGGACAGGGGAGCCTGGTGGGCTACAGTCCAAGTGGTTGCAGGAGTCAGACACTTAAGTGGCTCAACAACAACAATGCAGGCCTAAGGGCAGCTAGGTGATCCATTCTGAAAACACCTCTGTTCTATGTATGAATGTGTTGACTAAACTGTCCTCTAATATATTAAAATGCTTAGCACTGACAAGAATTTTAAAGATACCTTTTTAAAAGATCACTCCAAACGCATCATCTCCAAAGTGAAAGTGAAGTCACTCAGTCGTGTCCGACTCTTTGCGACCCCATGGACTGTAGCCCACCAGGCTCCTCCATCCATGGGATTTTCTAGGCAAGCATACTGGAATGGGTTGCCATTTCCTTCTTCATCTCCAAGGAAAACAACAAAAAATGATGGAGTTGGAGTTCCACAACCTTTTAGGAGGGGAATTTAGAAATACTATTAAAAGCTTTAGAAATACACATTCCCTTTGTACAGACCAACTTTATGTCCTAAGGACTTTACCCTAAGGAAATAGGGCAGTGTATGAAGATTTAGTTGTAAGGATGTATATGGCAGAGTTGCTTTATAATACTGGGAAACTGTAAACACCTTAAATGCCCAGTATCTAAATGTTTATTGATACAAGGGAGGTGAATAAATTGTGGCATACACATAAAAATTATACAGTTCTCAAAGATGATTACTATAAATAGTTACAACCTACTGTATGTTTACTGAGTGCCAGACACTTTTAAGCACTTGACATACCTCATCTCATCTCATCTTATAACCTGAGAAGGTGTGGGCTACTATTATCCTCATAGCTGGCAAATGGCAGAAATGGATTCAAACTCAGGTTTCTGTGACTTCAGAATCCATGCCTGTAAATCAACACACAGTACTGCTCTGTGAGATCAATATTTACAGATAAACTGTGATATACATGATCTATTATTGAGTGAAAGGAGTTGTGAGAGTATCGATAGCCAGAGTCCAATTTTGGGGGGAAAATCTTTAAATAAGCACAGGAAAATCTAAAGTAGAACACAAAAGACAGTATCAGTAATGGAAGTAAAGGGCCATTTTTATTTTCTGAGCTTTATAAAATAAATGAGTTCCTTGGGGGAAAAATGGCTTATTAAAATGTTATAGTAGTTGACCCAATCATGTCCATAATCAGAAAAGAAAGTTTAAAAAAAAAAATCAGAACCAGTCAACATCACATGGATGGATTATTTTGAAGAATATTTCTAAAGCAGAGAATTCAGCCAGTTGACCCTAAAACAAAACAAAATACAGCATGAGAACCAAGATGGCTAGTTTCTTATCAAGAGGGGTATTCTGGTCTCTAAGGGATAGACGGCTTTGGCTCTTTTGGTGTTCTGTCCTGTTACTCTAAGGAGAGTAGAGAAGAGACAAAACATGAGTATTGTTTCCTGACTGTATGTAGAAGACAATGTCTGCCTTTGAATTCCATCCAGTAGGTGAGTATATGCCATGGGGATGGGATTGTATGTCTGGTGAGGTGTCCCTCTATGTCTAAGAAAACAATTTATATACCTTAATTTAAAAATAATTTACTGCTAAAAAGTGCTAATCACCTGAGCCTCCAGCAAGTCAGAATTTTTTTGCAACAGTAACATCAAAGTTCACTGATTACAGACTACCATAACAGATACAGTAACAGTGAAAAAGTTTGAAACACTGCAAGAATTACCAAAATGTGAGACACAAAGTGAGTAAATGCTGTTGGGAAAATGGTGCCAACAGACTTGCTTGATGTAGAATTGCCACAAACCTTGAATTTGTAAAAAATGCAATATGTAAAACGAGGTATGCCTGCGTAATTTAATCATTAAAACCCTAACAGAAAGATAATACTTTCCTTTTCATTATAGACTAGGAATCTAAGATCTGGGAGAAGTCACTTATTACTTACATAGATGACCTGGGAGACTTTTTTTTCTTACTACATCAGCACTGTTTCTAGGAAATAATATCAGCATAACACTTACATGAGAGGACTAAAGATGTGTATCAATAAGAACAATGTTTTGAAACTTGCCAGAAAAAAGGAAGAACAGACGCAAAATACTGAATGAAAGAAAATGAATTTTGTTTCAAATAGCTCTAGGATCTTTTTTTTTTTTGAGAGGAGATTTAACAGATCCAGGAAAAAGTCATAAAGTCATAAAGGCAGACTCTTTTAACAGCACACAGTGGACTTTCATCTCTGGACACAATGACTGGGCCTTGTTGCCTGGGAGTTTCTTTATTCACTGTCGTAGAAACAGTAATTACTCATACCACTCCTAATGAAACTCTAAACCTGAAACTGATATACCAAAGAGCAAAGAATCATGCAGGAGTCAAATATTTGGCAGATTTTTCTCCCCTTATAACACTGCAACTGGCTGTCTTTATCACTATAGAAAGGGGTATTCATTTGTACTTCTGAATAACTGGTTACAATGTTTAGATGTTGTCAATTTTCAATTAACTTGAAAAGCTAAAAATGATCACTGCATACTTTGCCATCAAAAGTTTTGAAATAAGAAAAAAACAAAGTCCAGAGAAAATCTATCCATTTAAATCTTAATAACTTATTAATTGATTTTATTTTTATTCTTTGGTCAGGGACTAAAGAGAATAAAGGTATTGCATTAATTAACAGTTGTATATGAAAAAAAACACTTGATAATCCCACATAAAACCTGTGGTATACAGTTATTTCTCAATAATCCAGCCTATGACTTAACTAAAGTTTATCATAATCCAATTATCATTCCTCTATGTAATGTATTTTTAAACTTCACCCTGAACTTGACTGACACCCTAGGAAGTTATTCCAAACCAAGCAATAAAGTCATATAAGGAAGACAATTCATAGATGAGATGTAATCCTCTCTATAAGGACTCTTGCAAAACTTGTTCCTGATAATTGTTGCATGATGTAAACAGCAAGACCATTTTTTTAAACATGCAAAACACCTGTCTAGGTATCTGACTTCTATCAAAACTTCTCTGAAAAAAACGAGTCAACTAACTTCAACAGGGTAACTGAAATAAATGATATAAATGTTTATATGAATATGGCTTAAAATATTTAATGAGCAAAAACAGAGCTGAAAATAACTGCTGCATGCTGGGAAAATGAACAGTAAATAAAGATTTTCCTATAAGTTTTATTCTTGTTTAAAGTAATTTCAAAAACATATCCTATTTGGTGACTGTTAGCACAGCTTATTGCTGCATTTATGAATTCACACACATATACACCAACTGCAGAAAACCCATGGGTCTGGTCTCAATGCATTTCTTAAAAACTCTATGCAACAATCTAGGATTGAGGAACTTAATATTCAGAAACTCAAATGAAGTTTTTGAACATAGTCTATATCTTTTTATTTTTTCACTTAAAAAGTAATAAATTCTGTAAACTCCTTTAGAGGAAATGACATTATGTTGTAATAAGTAGGTCAAGTTCAGGAAAACTGTGTGTAAGACAATACCATAATGAAGGAAGTCGTTCTTCCTTCCTCTCCTCTCAAACGTGCTATTAATAGTAGTAAACATTCAAGATGCTCAGCACTGAAATTGATGTTCCCGTTTTATTATGTCTAAATTTCTGCACCTGAAATGTAACAGCAAGAAAAACTTTTGTTTTAATTTTGGACTCTTTCCACATCACACAGTTGGTATTCTATATGTTGAAAGGAAACAGTATTGCTTGGGATTACTAGTTTGGTGTGGGTTCTATTAAAAATGGTCAGAAACAGTTATGCTACTAATGGCTTTTATTATTGGTGTATTATATCCAGCACACCTAAAAGGAGAGTACAAAGAATGAACTTACTATCCCTTCTTTCAGCTATGCTAAACAAACTCAAAAAATAATAAGGTAAAAAAAAAAATGAAGAAAATTATTGAAAGAGATTCAAGTTTATAAACTAATAACTTATAACAAAGAATTATTTAAAATTAAATGGATGATATCAGTGGTTGATAACTTTAGTTTTTAAAAGTTTATAAGCAGAAGAAAATGGCAACCCACTCCAGTATTCTTGCCTGGAAAATCCCATGGACGGTGGAACCTGGTAGGCTACAGTCCATGGGGTTGCAAAGAGTTGGACATGACTGAGCAACTTCTCTTCAAGTAGAAGAAAACATAAACTAGAACCCCCTGAAAACTTCTTTGAATAGTAATAACCCAGGAAACCAAGTAACTTAGAAAAGTTTTGATAACGTATGTGTGCTCAGTCGCTCAGTCATGCCTGACTTTTGCATGCCATGGACTGTAGTGCCACAGGCTCCTCTGTCCATGGAATTTTCCAGGCAAGAATACTGGAGTGCGTTGCTTTTTCCTTCTCCAGGGGATCTTCCCAGCCCAGGGATCAAACCTGCATCTCCTGCGTTGGCACGCAGATTCTTAACCCCTGCACCACCTGGGAAGCCTCTTGATAGCATATATTACATTCAGTATGAAATGTGTGACACAGAAACCAAGCTTGTGGTTGTCAAAAGGGAAAGGGGTGGGAGAAGGGATAAATCAGAAGTTTGAGATTAGCAGAAAAGCTAATTTTATACTACGTATAAAATAAACAAGGTCCTACTGTATAGTACAGGGAACTACATTCAGTATCTTGTAATTAACTATAATAGAAAAGAATCTGAAAAAGAATATCTATAAAAATACATCTGAATCACCTTGCTGTACACCAGAAACTAACACAGCTATACTTTAACTAACCAAATCAAACCAAAACAAAACCAACAGTGGAACAGTTGCTTATTAGAACTTATAAAAATAAGTGTGGTAGAAAGTGGCCTTTAAAAAGCTTTGTGGTCAGTTTTGTATTTGTGAGCTCTTTCAAACTTTAACAGATAGCTCCATGCCAGATAAACTATAACACATGAAATGACAATCCAATTTCTTTTCTGAACTAACTAGTACAAAACTCTAAGACAAAAGTCTCTCAGAAAGAGACAAATAGAGAAAACATACCTAATTTCACTTTGAATAAACATATAAAAGTTTAAATAATAAACCAGTAACAAACTAAATTTAATATAATAACCATTTAATGTGACTGAATCAAATATATTCCAAAAATCAATTAATAGTTATCAAAGAGAAATGACAGGGTCACAAATGACTATATTTTCTTCTTCATATTCTTGGTATTTTCTAAATTTTCTGTAATGAATAATATACTTAGAAGAAAATAAAGATTATTTTTTAAAACTTATATGTTCCAAAATAAAAGAAAGTTAAAGTGTATATAATGTTACTATATACCTCTTAGAACCAATGGGCAGTATATGTTAAGTCATATTTATGAAGTGAAATGAAAATTATCTACTGGGACAAAATCATAATATTTTACCATTTTTTCTTCAGTAGCCTTCCTCATTCCATGAGTGGGAGGATAAATTAGTGAGTAAGCTATACAAACTAAACAACATGCTATATTTTCCTACCCTGGCTATAAAATGAAGTCATAATGTGTAAATGAGGACTTATGTGCAAATTAAGGTCAGCAAAACATTCTATAAAGAATTAGCACAAAGGTATGAAAAGCAGGGTTATATTTAGCAACTCAAAAATGGAAGTGAAATTAAAAGAAAAAAACTTGAAAAATGTATTTCTAACATACTCTCGTGGCCAAAAGCATTTTATAAAAATTCTTGCAAATTAAGACAAAGAACTGATGATTCAGCAAAGAAGAAAATAAATGGTCAAGTATTTTAAAAGTTTAATTTCAAAAGTAATAGAAACATGGTTTTTAAAAAGCTATCATTTGGCAAAGATGAGGAAAAAAAAGATACCTACTTCCAGGAAAACATGGAGCTAGGTACTTGGATATACTGTTGGTGAAAATATAACTTGGTACAACCTTTCCAGAGGGTAACCTGGCAGCATACTCAAAAGGCTTTGCTCCAGCAATTCCATTTAAACAGTCACGGACAGGCATAGATGCCACAAGAATGTTCACTGATCCATTATTTATCATAACAGAACACGAAAAACAAGCTAAACGCTCAACAATGAAGAACTTGCTAAATAATTGATGATATTCATATACAATACTGAAGTAACATAATATTAAAATAGGGGTGTTTGTTATTAAGAAATAAATTAACAAGTGAATCATCTTTTTAAAAACAATGTTATCAACTATGACCCCATGGGAAAAATGATACTTAACAGTTATATGCATGGAAAGAGAAAGGAGTACATTTACTAAAATATGGGGTTTTTTTGGTTGGTGAAAATTGCAGATTACTTTTTTCCCCCCTCATCTAGATATACTAATTTTATATCAGCATAAAGTATCTCAGAAATAAAAAGAGGAAGAATCAATGGGAGATTAAGTATAAAATAGGCAAATAATTTAAAAATGGAGAAATTCCTTATAAAAAGCTTAATTGTAATTCAGGCATTCATGAGTCAATCATCAAAACTCCCCTAAAGCTGAATCAAATGACTGGAAATCCACACATGGTATAGACCCCATGAGTTAATTAAATCTATAATGATCAAGACCTGTGCTTGCTGTAAGTATACTAGAGGGGACTCAAAAGTGAGTCAAACGCATGTAGCTTTATCCTTTATAGTAACTCATACTTCTTGTACAATTATAGTGAAATTAACTGAAAATGACGTGATGGTATGTGCCAATCCTCCACGTGTGCTTCCCAGGCCAGCTGAACCATCTACAAAGATGACAGCAGGAATGCAGATTAAAAAACGTTGCTCAAAATTTGGCATAATGCTGTACATCTCTCATTCTTTTTAATATTTTTAACTCTGAGAAAGATGTATGATATAATAAAACCATTCAGTTTTTAATCTCCAAATCTGAGGTCTCAAATAAAATACTGTTATCAAATAAAATCAGAGATAATTTTTAAATGCATTACTTAGTATGAACATACTACATGAAAACATCATGTCTAAAATCAAGATGGGAAAAGAATAGCTTTATTTATAGAAGGAAGAAGATAGAAGAATTAACATTTACTGAATAACTAGCATGTGGCAAAAATAGTTTGGCACTATCTGGACATACAAGATCATAAGACAGTGCCAAACTAAGCCAAATGCAACTCAGTCTCTAATTAATTCCTAGTTCTAATGCTGGTGTAGTCCCTTTTTATCTTAGAGAACTTTGGTGGGTTTCTTCTTTGTAACATTTCACTATGCTATAAAGCTAGGCTAGGTTCTCAAGTTTTTCCTATCTCCCTATATTAAAATTGATCACGTGTCTCATTCTCTCTGAACGCTAAAAGTGTGACTGAAGAAATTGAGATGAACTGACAAACTGTTCATGGGGGAAGACTGTATAATAACACAACTATTATTATTTTTGTTGATGGTGTTACTTTGAACCCAGACTCCAAGTAGGACATCTGAGGTAAGGTAAATGAGAAGGCTGTACCATGACAAGTCTTCAAAGGAAATACAACAGAGGCAAGAAGTATCTTGCAGGAACCCACATCATGTTAAACCTGTGATCATCTACTTCCACCTAATTACAAGCAGGAACTTGCCAAACACATTGAGCAACTCTCCTCAACTGCTAAACAACTCTAACCTATTAGCACCTTGAAAACGAAGAACACATATTGGAAAAAGGGAGACAAATGGTATTTACATCTGTAATAGCAAAATACTGTCTTACTTGGCTTAAATTTCAAAGCTTAATAGTTTTTAGGAGAGGAAAAATAATTTTCTCTCTACCCTTCTAGGTTCCTGCGAGATCCCCCGTACCAGAAAGAAAGATTAGCAGAAAAAATTAATTTCGTAGCTACAAGAGCGTCCACAAAGATATGAGCCCCAAAGACAGCCAGGCAATTGATCAAGGCTTATATATTATACAATGCTGAGCTGAGAAAAAGGCAGGGGTCTGGGGCTTCAAAGAAGAGGAAGGCAATTCCCAGGAAGAGGGGAAGATCAAACGTTTGGTAAGCAGACATTTGTCCCTCTATGTAGGGAAATGTCCCAGATGAAAACTGTGATCTTTAGCTCTCTCATGGTGGAGGACCCCTTTCTCAATTTTTACGCAGGTAAGGAGTAGGTAAAATGCTTTTCTTGAGTCGGCTGCGTCTTGACTGCCTTCAACGCCAAATATTTCACACACCAAAATGGCACGTTGTGGGGGTGGTACCTTCTGTTTCACTTCAGGTTAAAGCAACAAAGAGTAAACATAAAAGTGTATTAACAAGAAAGGTAATTTAGAAATGAAGCACTGTGCCATGAGAGGGGAAGTCTGCCACCTGCTGGCAGAAAAGCAGAATTGCATGAGTTCCCTGATCGCTGTTATTTTTAAGGGGGGACCATCTAGACAGCATATTAAAAAGCAGAGACATTACTTTGCCAACAAAGGTCTGTCTAGTCAAGGCTATGGTTTTTCCAGTAGTCATGTATGGATGTGAGAGTTGGACTATAAAGAAAGCTGAGCGCCAAAGAATTAATGCTTTTGAACTGTGGTATTGGAGAAGACCCTTGAGAGTCCCTTGGACTGCAAGGAGATCCAACCAGTTCATCCTGAAGGAGATCAGTCCTGAGTGTTCACTGGAAGGACTGATGTTGAAGCTGAAACACCAATACTTTGGCCACCTGATGTGAAGAACTGACTTATTTGAAAAGACCCTGATGCTGGGAAAGATTGAAGGCGGGAGGAGAAGGGGACAACAGAGGATGAGATGGTGGGACAACATCACCGACGCAATGGACATGAGTTTGGGTAAACTCCAGGAGCTGGTGATGGACAGGGAGACCTGGTGTACTGCAGTCCATGTGAGCAACTGCACTATCTATCAGGTAAGGTTCATGACATTAGATTTCAAATAAGTTATTATGTGAAGACATAAATTACAACCTATTAAAGGAGAATAAAGATTGAAGTAGGATTTCAGATTCTCTGTATGCTTAATTCAATAATTATTTTAAAAACAAGTAAAAGAGGAATACATGGAAATGATTTAAATAAATTATAGGGAACATTTAAACTGCTATGAAAATTTAGGATAATCCAAAACACTTTGCAAAATTATTAAATCTGTGGGGGAGGGAAAACAATTTTCCCTCTACCCTTCTAGGTTACTGGCTGAGACTCCACTGTAATGAAAGACAGATTAGCAGGAGAAAAACAAGTTTAGTAACATATACAGTATACTTCCTGTATACATCAGAGATACCCAAGAAAACTGAGTTAACTTCCAAAATGACCCAAGCCATCAGTGGCTCAGATGGCAAAGACTCCACCTGCAATGCAGGAGATCTGGGTTTGATCCCTGGCTTGGGAAGATCCCCTGGAGGAGGGCATGGCACCCACTCCAGTATTCTTGCCTGGTGAATCCCCATGGACAGAGGAGCCTGGGGGCTTACAGTCCATGGGGTCACAAACAGTCGGACACGACTGAGTAGCTAAGCACAGCACATCACCTACATACCATCTTTAGCTAAAGACAAAAGATGCGGGGGAAGAAAAGCCAGGTTTTCAGGCAAAGCTCAATAAACAAGGGTATGGTTATGTGGAGTTGAGATTTTTAAGAGTTTTTATGTGTTTATGTGCTCAGTTGTGTCCATCTCTTTTCAACTTCACGGACTGCAGCCTGCCAGGCTCCTTTGTCCATGGAATTTTCAGGCAAGAATACAGGAGTGGGTTGCCATTTCCTCCTCCCGGGATCTTCCAGGGAACGAACCCGCATCTCTTGCCTCTCCTACATCAACAGGTGGATTTTTTTTTAAATTACTGAGCCACCTGGGAAGCCCAAGAGTTTCAACAGACTCAGTCATTGCCCTCTTCCTGGTACAGAAAGGGAGACAACCCTATAAATGGAAATTTTCCTTAGAAGTGTAAATTGCTCTTATCAAAGAGTAACTTCTGCTTATTTCTCAGAGTTTCTCTCGCGTCAGCTGTTTTTTTTCCTTAAAAAAAAAAACAAAAAAAAACAGAGAAACAGCCTAAAATAACCCAGATACCACAGAGGCGTATTTTGGGGTTACAAACTCTGCTCCCTTTCAGATCCTGTATATTTCACTTCTGCAACATGTCAACTTTCAGCCCTCCTCTTTCTGCTGCTCCGATGGCCGTCTAGAGAGCACAGTCATTCTCTTTACTCCAGGCTTATTTTAATTCCTGCTCCTCCTGGGTGGCAGATTTGCCACCCCAAGGTGTACCTTTTTTGCATAAGGATTATTTTGAGCTGATTATTTCAGAGAAACAGCAGACACAGAGAAGCTTAGAAAACAGAGTAGACATTACCCTTGTAGGTCAGTTGGTAAAGAATCTGCCCGCAATGCAGGAGGCCTGGGTTCAATTCCTGAGTCGGGAAGATTCCCTGGAGAAGGAAATGGCAACCCAATCCAGCATTCTTGCCTAGAGATACCAAGGAACAGAGGAGCCTGGCAGGCTACAGTCCAAGGGGTTGCAAGAGTCGGACACAACTTAGCAACTAAACCACCAAGGGAAATTTGTATTTTTTAATAAAAGAAATCTCCGTCTGCATCGCCCTTTGTACGAGGAAGAGAAGATGATTAAAGCACAAGAAATCTATCAATGGAGAATGCACTTCAATCTGAGTATCAACCTAGGTCAGGTTTATCAACTTCGCTTCCTCCACACCTCTTCTACACTCTTCTTTTTGCCTTTAGCTTCAGATGGTATAATTCTAAGCCATCCAGGAGTTACTCACTTTCCCTTGGTATTGTACATGTTAGTGAGCTTGTTAGTTTCTCTCTTGTTAGTTTGTCTTGCTATGGGGTCCCCAGTGGAGAATTTAGAAAGGTGGAGGGAAAATTATTTCTCTCTTCTCCTACACTCTTCTCCTTCTGATCTAGCAATGCTAATTTAGTGTATCTCAGCTACACTGAGATATGAATAGATTAATATGAATAGATTATTCATATTAAAACACATTCCAGATGTTATTTATTAAAAAATTTAAAAAAAAAACAAAAAACAAGCTCAAGGGATCTTTAGCAAATTATTTACAAATACCTGATAATGGAGATGTTTCTACAATGTGGTCCAACACACACCTTTTAAAATGTTATTGCTATTCATTAACCAGTTTTAAAAAAATAAATAAAATAAATGCTCATGTTACTTCAAACATTATGAAACATTAAAGGATGATAAAGTTGAAGGTTTCCTCCATAGTCTCACCCTCCCAAGTTCGACTGTCACCAGCAACAACCATCAACAGCTTCTGGTATAGTTTCTCAAGAAGTTCCAATAACAAGCACATACATGTATATCTTTTCTGGAACTACAACTGTCCTACACCTTGCTTTTTTCCCCTAATTACTATCTTTTGAGCTTTTTAAAACGTTAACTCATACAGATTTACTTTTTTCTTTTTCAAAGCTGCACAATATTTTATTATATATGTGTACCATAATTTAACCATGCACTATTACTTACTTAACCAATGTATACCACCTCCTGAGTAAATGAAAGTGCTCATTTTCCTATGTTCTCATCACTCTGCTTTCTCTTCTTCATACAGTAAATTCTGGCAGCCTCAATTTTCACTCTTTGTGAGCAATTAACCTGGAAGTTTTGTGACTTGTAAAATTTGTAATTATGCTGGTGGCAGGAATTTGAACTGTTTACTTCAATGGTTCTCAAATTTTTGTAAGCCTCAGAATCATGTGAAGAGGGGGGGACTTGTTAAATGAAGACAGTAAAAGGATTTAAGGATATGATACCTTTTAGCCAGAAAACAAAATTATTGGATAAATTAAAAATATTAGTATATAAGACCTTATGGAAAACCTGATCAAAGTTTTTGGTCAACCTAATATCTGGTCCAAGGATGGCTTCATCTGTCATGTAAATGAGTTCACAACAAAAAGAATAAGCAAAAACACCCAGTTTGTAAAGCTAAAACTTTTTTCAGGAACTATTCTAGCTAACATGAAAATAGCTCACTAGATAAGATATCAAACTTGTCACTGCAGTTGAAAATGTGGTTAACTTGCTACATAGGATAACACTCAGGAAACATGACAAATGTGCTTTGAGAAGACAAAAATCATATGCCTGGCACAAACATTTCCATACTTGCAAATCTGGAGATTCAAGATGACCTTGGATATTTTCTCTGACAAAGTTAAGAGTTTAGTGTATTTTCCTTATTTGAAGATATATTTTACTCAAACTGGACACATTATGATTTCTACCCCTCAAATATCACCATGTCTATCAAACATTACCCAATATCGCCTCCTATTCCTTTGAACGCCACAAAGCTTTCTGTTGATCTCTCTCTCATAACATTTATATTCTTTCATTCTAGAAATACTGTTAGGACTTTAGCTTTTAAGCTAGTAGTGACACCTATTTCGGAGAAGGCAATGGCAACCCACTCCACTACTCTTGCCTGGAAAATCCCATGGACGGAGGAGCCTGGTAGGCTGCAGTCCATGGGGTCACTGAGGGTCAGACACGACTGAGCGACTTCACTTTCACTTTTCACTTTCATGCATTGGAAAAGGAAATGGCAACGCACTCCAGTGTTCTTGCTTGGAGAATCCCAGGGACGGGGAGCCTGGTGGGCTGTCATCTATGGAGTCGGACATGACTTAAGCGACTTAGCAGTGACACCTATTTAGCTGGTTAGCTTCTAAATCTCAGCATGTTATGAAGGCAGTGGCCATATCTCAGGAACTATTAATACTAAGATCTAGCTACTTTAGGTGTGGATGAATAAATCTTTACTCTTTGGGTAGACAGAAGATCAAAGCTATTCAGAATTTATATCCTCTATTGCTATTATTACCAAGTACTTGGAATGGTCTATTTTTCTATCAGCTGACTGACCACCTGTAATATTATATGTACTTTCATTTGATCAAATATTGAATACTTACTGAATGGTCAGTGATATGAAAAAAGAACAGGTACTACAGGGTAGCCTGGTAGACTGCTGATTACCTTCATACATGCCCTCTCCTTTCTTACTAACAGAATCTCCATTTTGTCAGAGGGTGGTTAAATTGCTCAAACAGACAAAATTCCTCAGCTTTACTTACAGTTATGGTGACCATATGACACTATTCCCTCCAAGCACATGTAAGGAAAAAGTTTTGCTTATGGAGTAAGTATTCTCCTCCTTGCTCCCTCACTTCTGCTGTCTGGAAGATGGAGATGTTGGCCAGGACTACTACAGCTTGTGATCGTGAGAAAAGCCAAGGACATTTCAAAGGCCTCTTCATACCTTACACCCCTTAGTTAACACCAGTAACTGCTATCTTTTGGATTTCTTGTACACTAGAAAAATAAAATCTGTATTGTTTAATAAAGCCATTGATTTGGGGTCTCTGTTTCTCTTAGTCAAGTGCAACTAATAAAAAAGGATGACAAAAAAACCAGGCACCAATCCAGACATACCAGAACATACATTATAGTAAACAATATAAGAGGGTGCATAAATTGCTAAATTATGAGAAATCATCAGGAAATGCCACAGGAATTCAGGGAACACGCTTCACAGAACAAATCAAGAATTTAAAACATGTGCTAAGAAGTCATAAATTTCTGTACTGATAAAAATTAAAGTTGAGTTATCAAAATATTTTAAAAGCCTATGTGATAGTGTTAACCCCCTGAAGCAGTTGTTTAAATCTTGGTTTTTCCCTACCCTTTTTGTAAATATATCTAAATTATATATATATTCTATATATATACATTCTAAATATATATACATTCTAAATATATATACATATTCTAAATATATCTAAATTTAGATTCAATAGTGGGCTTTCCACTTACAGACTAGCACTCAGAAAACATCTGATATTATCTTAAGATAGAAGAAAGGAAGATTTTGTTAGAAGTTTATCTCTAGGAAGGAAACACACTAAGGTTTCAAAAACAGCACCAGCTATTTAAGGAATAATTGCTGATGTTCACGAGGAAGCCATAAATACTTGAGACGTGTTTAAATTAGAAATGACAGTTTAAACTGGTTGGGGAGCTTCAAGTGGCAGTTCCATCTCCCTTATTCCTGCTGTCCAAATAATTTCCACCTTCTCTGTTGCTCTTTAGGGAATAGTGTTAAGACTATACATTTATTCTGGTTTTGTGTTCCCATTTTATTTCATTTGTTAGATACGCCTACTTCGGGAGAATCTCCCCACTCCAGATTTATATAGATATAAGTAACATACATCATTATAAATTTAAGGTATACAGCATAATGGTTTGACATATGTACATTGTGAAATGAATACCGTAATCAGTTTACTCAGCATTCATCTTATACAGTAAGAAAGCAAAAGAAAAAAAAGTTTCTCTTTGTGATAAAAACTTTTAGGATTTAATCTCTAACCTTCCTATATATCCTACAGCAGTGTTAGCCACAGTCATAGTGTTAGCTAGGGTTGTACATTACAACTCTAGTGCTTATTTATCTTATAACTGTAAGTTTGTACCTTTGACTGCCCCCTTCCAATTACTTTGGGAGAATTCAATAAAGGATATGAGAAAACCTGAATGACATTAAACCATTTCATTTCCTTTTTTGGAATTAGTTTCCTATTGGAGAAAAATAAGTGTTAATCTGTTGGTAAAAAGTATAACTAGAATATACTCTGCTAATGAAGAAAAAAGGAAAAGAGTTGATATATAAAAATTGGAAAGAGGTGCCATTTAGTAGGAGAAATTAAGTCAACTGGACAGAAACAAAGAATGAAGTAAGTAGACGCAGTTGGTGTAAGGCTGAAAATAAGACATAATGTAAATTAAAATATGCTGGAATAAACACCTCTAAACCAGTGTACCACCAGTGAGTGGTACAGTCAGCCGTCCATACCTGTATGTTCCACATCAGTGATACCATCAACCAAGGACTGAAAATACGTGGGAAAAAAAGTCCAGACAGTTTCAAAAAGCAAAACTTGAATTTGCTTCTCCCTGGCAACAATTTACACACCACTTACATTGTATTTACAACTGTTTACATAATATTTACACTGTATTAGATATTAGAAGTATACCTTTTTTATACTATGTTTGAGGCAAGTTAATAAAATTCTTTCAGAGCGTACTTAACTCTGAGCAATGAAACTGAATCTGGCTAAGGGATTATACAGATACATATATAAGTTTTTTTTTTTGACTTGGGCTAAGGCAGTGGCACCCCACTCCAGTACTCTTGCCTGGAAAATCCCATGGATGGAGGAGCCTGGTAGGCTACAGTCCATGGGGTCGTGAAGAGTCGGACATGACTGAGCAACTTCCCTTTCACTTTTCACTTTCCTGCATTGGAGAAGGAAATGACAACCCACTCCAGTGTTCTTGCCTGGAGAATCCCAGGGACGGGGGAGCCTGGTGGGCTGCCGTCTATGGGGTCGCATAGAGTCGGACACGACTGAATCGACTTAGCAGTAGCAGCAGCAGAGACTATTTAAACTATATTGGAGATAGTGCATAGGTTATAATTAAAACTATTTACCATTTTATAAAAGGGCCTTGAGCATCCTTGGAGTTTGGTATTCAAGGGAGTGGGAACCAGCCGCCCAAGGATAGTGAGTGACTATTGCACGTTCTTAAAGAGAGAGGACTGTTCCTTATTTCTTTAAAAGGTTACCTGTCCACCTGTGTTCTCTATCCCCAGCCTTCCTATCTTCTCTAGTACTCAGCTTGATTGATTATTCCCTTTCCTCCTCTCATTTCATTAAGCATTCTCACTGTCCTGCCTGCCAAAATGGTCACGTTGCCAACCGCTCAAAACCTAAGCAAAAAACAACATACGCTGAAGGCATGAGTATTTTTGCATTTAATAGTCACTTTCTGGTCTTCTTCACTTTGTTGTTCTTTTAGTGGCTGTCTAACGCACATAGCTTTGAGTTCAACATGTGACCTGTGCAGACTGACACTGCTGACTCTGACCCTTCTTTTTGGTAATGCGTTCTCTTTTTCCACATCTGAGATCTCTGTTTTCTTCACTGAACACCCGTTATTTGTCAGTATTCTCAAGGTTTCTCTTTTCATCCTGCTGCAAAGTTTTGGATGAGAAATCATAACCATTTTCACTATTACTGCCAAGAAGTTAGACATTTCAGAAAGTACTGGTGCTAATCCCAATCTAGCTTCTCAATTCCAGCACTACACTTTCAGTTGCTGTTGCTAATAATAGCAACAGGTAAAGTATATACTGTATATTACTATGGGCCACTATATGGCAATAATTGCTTTTCAAAGCTCTTTACTTAATGTAACTAATTTATGGACATTTCTACTTGGCTAAACAGGACAAAGTGAATTTGCTCCACTTTGTCCCTGTCTGCTCTCTCTCTCCCCCTTTTGATCTTGGCTAATAATGTAGCCGTTATTACCATTTAGTTTGCAATCCCCACAATGTGATTAATCTCTTTAATGATCCTAAATAATGATAAGCTCCCAAATGATAGCAATTATGCCCACTGTGTTATTTCATGTAACTTCCTAACTACCCCATGAAGTAGGCAGTATTATGATCTTCCAATTAATAGGTGAGCAGGGTCAGAGAAGTTAAAAAGCCGGCTCAAGATCACATAGCTTGATAAATGAGAAAGCCTAGATTCAGCGCTAGGTTTGTATGAGTCCAGAGTTTGTACTGCCAAGTCCTGTTGATTTTATCTCTGAAATGTTCATCCTCTGAGCTCTCATTTTCTAGTCTAGGCTCTAATCATCTTTCACAAGGAATACTGCCAACATCCTCCTAAATTATTTCCTTTTTTCCAGGCACTCCCCTTTCACCTTCTCCTAAGTGATCTTTATAAAATAAATTTTTGAACATGCAATTATCCTGTCCAACTACCTTTCATGGCTCCCCACTGCCTAAAAAATAAAGGGCAAACTGTTTGGAATGGCTTTACAACATTCCTTTACAATTTTGTCTCCTTGTCCACATTCCCTATCTCTTCCTTCCAAACACACATCTGTATATTATGCTGCAGCCACAATACTACTTGTCCTTATGCCTGAATTAATATTACACATTATGTATATTTAAAGATTATGGCTTCATTGTGGATTTTGTGAAAGCACTGACTTTTTTTACCTCTACTTGGTTTAGAAGAGAAGTGATAGACCAACGCACAGTCCAAGTACATACAAGAAGGTATGGCAATGTGGGGTTTTTTCCCCCACACATATATTATACATTTTTGGTTTGGAACAAAAGGAAGCCACCAATGTTTTCTATGCAGGATAGCAACATAAACAAAATGAAAATTTTGAGATTAACAATATTTGCTCTTATGAGTACAGAAATGGAGAAAAGACTGCAATAATAATCTAAGACTAATTTAATCCTAGCAATAAGCAAAACTATTGGCATAAGAAACATGTGGGGAATTAACATTTTTTAAACTTTTATTTATGAAAGAATATTTTTGTATTCAGCCCAGGGCCAAGAGCAAAGATTGGGACAAATAGTTTCTGTGCTCAATTAGAACATAAAGTTGAAGCTACGTAGTCCCAGACATGAACCTAAAATTACATTATTTAGTACAGTGGTAAACTGTCCTCTGATCTGTCAATACTAGATCCTAGAAGTTCATGTGTGTAGTATATTATTGGGAGTATACACAGGACTATTCAAAGAATGCAACTCACTGAGAAAAATTGTCTTGATGAGTGGGCTCTAACTAAAACACAAAATATCCCCAACTTTGGAGCAAATATTGCCTATAATGCACCTCAAATGGAATTCTTCAAATACTATCTTACAATAAAATTGGAAATAAATTTCTAAAACGTTATGTAAGAGGTTTGGTGGGGGGAAAAAATGAACACAAAGATACTTCCCAGCAGTTTGAGACAGGAAGGAGTAACATTTCAAATACAAAATAAACTATTCTGAGCTCCAACTGGGTTAACTGTCATTTCTTTAACCACGGACAAGTTACATCTTGTCATAACCGAGCTCATCCTGGCCATGATGCAAAAACCACCGTCAGAATTGGATTGTTGCAACGGTTTGACCCGGGATGCCAGGAGGAGGGCGAAACATCCCCAGGAAGTTCCATTTCTTGAAAAAGCGGGTGTTGCTGCGGGAGGTAGTTTTTTCCCCGAATTACCTATTTGCTGCCTTTTTGTTTCAAATAGACATAACTAAGCCCACGGGAAGCCGAGCGCTGCCGTCAAGGGTCCAGACCAGGTCATCGGGCCCGTGGGGTCGTCCCAGGCGGGACGAACGGGTCCCCAGTGGGCCCCCAGCATTCCAGCAGAGGTCGGCGCGGGAAGGCGAGGCCGGACGGACCACCCCGACCCCTCACGCGCCCCGGCACGACAAGCCCCCACACTCACCATTTCGATGATCTTGGTCTTCCGGCCTGTCTTTCTCTTCAAGGTGAATATGTACTGGGCCAGCACCACCCCCGCCACCAGGGCGCACACGCTGGCGCTCGCTACCGCGCCCACCCTTGCCACCGCCGCTCGATCCATGGACCTGGCCTCTTTTGCCTCGCGGTTCGAGAAGAGGTCGCTGGGTGGCCACCGGCCTCAGAAACGCCGGCCGGTGGACAAGCCTGGACGCCCCGCCCCTCCTGCACGAGCCCCGCCCCCAGGGAGGCCCAACCCACGGGGGCCCTGGGGCGGGAAGCTGGAGGGAGCAGGAGGAACTCGCCTGCACCGGAAGCCAAGGTGGGGAAGAGGGTCTTCTCAGAACCCGGGTCCGAAGAACTGCTCAAGGACAGAAAAGGGGAACTGATCGAAATCTCTCCCTCTGCTAATGAGGACCAGGCAGTGGTTCATTCCAGCCCCGCCACAAGAAATCTGATGCCAACCACATTGAAAAATAATTCTCGGCCTTCCACCCTCCTCTCATACTCAGGACTACAACCCCCAGAAGGCATCTGGGGCGTTGCTATCTGACTTGCGCAGTAGCTTGGCTGTAAAGTGCTACGACAAGCTGCAGGGTGCAGCAAAGGTAACAAGGGAGTAAGTAAAAAGCGATCTGCAGAATATGAGAAAATACTTGCAAACCGTTTAATTGACAAGGGGTTAATATCCAGTTTATGTTAAAAATGTCAACAACAACAAAACCCATTAAAAAATAGGCAAAAGACTTGAATAGACAATTTTTGGTAAAGAAGCTTATGAAGCTTATCAATATCATTAATCATCAGGAAAATGAAAATCAAAACCACAATGAGGTATCACTTCACCCAAGTTAGGACAATCACTGTCAAAAAGACCAGAAAATTAAAAATGTTGGTGAGGATGTGAAGAATTGGAACCCTTGTGCACTGTTGGTGGAAATGTAAATTTGTGCAGCCACTGTGGGAAAAGTGTGGAAGTTCCTCAAGAAATTAAAAATAGAATTACCATATGATCCAGCAATCCTATGTCAGGGTATATATCCAAAAGAATCGGAAGTAGACACTCTCAGAAATTTTAGCCCTCCCGTGTTCATTGCAGCACTATTCACAATAGCCAAGATGTGGAAGCAACTGAAATGCCCATCAAAAGATGAACTGATAAGAAAATGTGGGATACATCAAATGTAATACTATTCAGGTCAGTAGGTGCCCAATATGCTACTGGAGATGAGTGGCGAAATAACTCCAGAAAGAATGAAGGGATGGAGCCAAAGCAAAAACAATACCCAGTTGTGGATGTGACTGGTGATAGAAGCAAGGTCCAATGCTCTAAAGAGCAATATTGCATAGGAACCTGGAATGTTAGGTCCATGAATCAAGGCAAATTGGAAGTGGTCAAACAGGAGATGGCAAGAATGAACGTCGACATTCTAGGAATCAGCGGACTAAAATGGTCTGGAATAGGTGAATTTAACTCAGATGACCATTATATCTACTACTGTGGGCAGGAATCCCTTAGAAGAAATGGAGTAGCCATCACAGTCGACAAAAGAGTCCGAAATGCAGTACTTGGATGCGATCTCAAAAACGACAGAATGATCTCTGTTCGTTTCCAAGGCAAACCATTCAATATCACAGTAATCCAAGTCTGTGCCCCAACCAGTAATGCTGAAGAAGCTGAAGTTGAACGGTTCTATGAAGACCTACAAGACCTTTTAGAACTAACACCCCCAAAAGATGTCCTTTTCATTATAGGGGAATGGAATGCAAAAGTAGGAAGTCAAGAAACACCTGGAGTAACAGGCAAATTTGGCCTTGGAATACAGAATGAAGCAGGGCAAAGGCTAATAGAGTTTTGCCAAGAGAACGCATTGGTCATAGCAAACACCCTCTTCCGACAACACAAGAGAAGACTCTACACATGGACATCACCAGATGGTCAACACCGAAATCAGACTGATTATATTCTTTGCAGCCAAAGATGGAGAAGCTCTATTCAGTCAGCAAAAACAAGACAGGTAGCTGACTGTGGCTCAGATCATGAGATCCTTATTGCCAAATTCAGACTTAGACTGAAGAAAGTAGGGAAAGCCACTAGACCATTCAGGTATGACCTAAATCAAATCCCTTATGATTATACAGTGGAAGTGAGAAATATATTTAAGGGAATAGATCTGATAGAGTGCCTGATGAACTATGGACTGAGATTCATGACATTGTACAGGAGACAGGGATCAAGACCATCCCCATGGAAAAGAAATGCAAAAGAGTAAAATGGCTGTCTGGGGAGGCCTTACAAATAGCTGTGAAAATGAGAGAAGCAAAAAGGAAAGATATAAGCATCTGAATGCAGAGTTCCAAAGAATAGCAAGAAGAGACAAGAAAGACTTCCTCAGGAATCAATGCAAAGAAATAGAGGAAAACAATAGAATGGGAAAGACTAGAGATCTCTTCAAGAAAATTAGAGATACCAAGGGAACACTTTATGCAAAGACGGGGTCGATAAAAGACAGAAATGGTATGGACCTAACAGAAGCAGAAGATATTAAGAAGAGGTGGCAAGAATACACAGAAGAACTGTACAAAAAAGATCTTCACTACCAAGATAATCACAATGGTGTGATCACTCACTTAGAGCCAGACATCCTGGAATGTGAAGTCAAGTGGGCCTTAGAAAGCATCACTACGAACAAAGCTAGTGGAGGTGACGGAATTCCAGTTGAGCTATTTCATATCCTGAAAGATGATGCTGTGAAAGTGGTGCACTCAACATGCCAGAAAATTTGGAAAACTCAGCAGTGGCCACAAGGACTGGAAAAGGTCAGTTTTCATTCCAGTCCCAAAGAAAGGCAATGCCAAAGAATGCTCAAACTACCACACAATTGCACTCATCTTATATGCTAGTAAAGTAATGCTCAAAATTCTCCAAGCCAGGCTTCAGCAATATATGAGCCGTGAAATTCCAGATGTTCAAGCTGGTTTTAGAAAAGGCAGAGGAACCAGAGATCAAATTGCCAACATCCGCTGGATCATGGAAAAACCAAGAGAGTTCCAGAAAAACATCTATTTCTGCTTTATTGACTATGCCAAAGCCTTTGACTGTGTGGATCACAATAAACTGTGGAAAATTCTGAAAGAGATGGGAATACCAGACCACCTGATCTGCCTCTTGAGAAACCTGTATGCAGGTCAGGAAGCAACAGTTAGAACTGGACATGGAACAACAGACTGGTTCCAAATAGAAAAGGAGTACGTCAAGGCTGTCTGCAGCCTTGAAATTAAAATACGCTTACTCCTTGGAAGGAAAGTTATGACCAACCTAGATAGCATATTCAAAAGCAGAGACATTACTTTGCCAACAAAGGTCCGTCTGGTCAAGGCTATGGTTTTTCCAGTGGTCGTGTATGGATGTGAGAGTTGGACTGTGAAGAAGTCTGAGCGCTGAAGCATTGATGCTTTTGAACTGTGGTGTTGGAGAAGACTCTTGAGAGTCCCTTGGACTGCAAGGAGATCCAACCAGTCCATTCTGAAGGAGATCAGCCCTGGGATTTCTTTGGAAGGAATGATGCTAAAGCTGAAACTCCAGTACTTTGGCCACCTCATGTGAAGAGTTGACTCATTGGAAAAGACTCTGATGCTGGGAGATATTGGGGGCAGGAGGAGAAGGGGACGACAGAGGATGAGATGGCTGGATGGCATCATTGACT
>NW_011489342.1:127589-132315 GCF_000754665.1 Bison bison bison | reverse complement strand
GAAGCACAAGCTGGAATCAAGACTGCCAGGAGAAATATTAATAACCTCAGATATGCAGATGACACCACCCTTATGGCAGAAAGTGAAGAGGAACTAAAAAGCCTCTTGATGAAAGTGAAAGAGGAGAGTGAAGAAGTTGGCTTAAAGCTCAACATTCAGAAAACTAAGATCGTGGCATCTGGTCCCATTGCTTCATGGGAAATAGATGGGGAAATATTGGAAACAGTGTCAGACTTTATTTTTTGGGGCTCCAAAATCACCGCAGATGGTTACTTCAGCCATGAAAGTAAAAGACACTTACTCCTCCGAAGAAAAGTTATGACCAACCTAGATAGCATATTCAAAAGCAGAGACATTACTTTGCCAACAAAGGTCCATCTAGTCAAGGCTATGGTTTTTCCAGTGGTCATGTATGGATGTGAGAGTTGGACTGTGAAGAAAGCTGAGTGCCAAAGAATTGATGCTTTTGAACTTTGGAGATGGAGAAGACTCCTGAGAGTCCCTTGGACTGCAAGGAGATCCAACCAGTCCATCCTAAAGGAGATCAGCCCTGGGATTTCTTTGGAAAGAATGATGCTAAAGCTGAAAGTCCAGTACTTTGGCCACCTCATGTGAAGAGTTGACTCATTGGAAAAGACTCTGATGCTGGGAGGGATTGGGGGCAGGAGGAGAAGGGGACGACAGAGGATGAGATGGCTGGATGGCATCATTGACTCGATGTACGTGAGTTTGAGTGAACTCCAGGAGTTGGTGACAGATAGGGAGGCCTGGCATGCTGCTATTTATGGGGTCGCAAAGAATCGGACACGACTGAGTGACTGAACTGAACTGAACTGCATACTATTCAACCTTTAAACAGAGGTGAATTCTGCAGTATTTGAGAACACGAATGAATCTTGAAGACCTCATATACGTGAAATAAGCCAGTCATAAAAAAGACAAGTGCTGAATTATTCTACTTATATGAATAGTCAGACTCTAAGAAACAGAAAGTATAATAGTGGTTGTGGGGTTTGAGGAAGAGGAAATGATGGGGTTGTTCAACTGAGTATTGAGTTGTTTCAGTTTTGCAAGATGAGAAATTCCAGAGATCTGTTGCAGAACTGTGTGTCTCCAGTTAACACTACTGTACTATGCCTTTAAAAATTACGTTGGTAAATTTTATGTTATATGTTTTATACCACGCACATAAAAAAGTTGCTACGGCAACAGAGCAGAGAGGGCTTGAAGTTAGGCTGGAGCAAGTAGGTGTTTTTTCCTTTTCTGCTGCATTCCAATCAATCATCGCCTCTTCCATCATTTTCCTTTCTGGTAGCATGACTTGTTTTCACCTGCCTGGTCTCTTTCAAGGACTCTTTCTGCAGTTTCCCTGCTTGTCTCTGGGGATGACAGGAAGGGGATGCAGGGGAGCTACTTGGGGGAATCACACCAACTCTGTGGAGCTGGTGGTGCTACTCGGTGAGGCTGTCTCTTTGCCCAGGGCTTGGAAAAAGTTGGAACAGGAGAACAAGAGGGAGCAGTAAGGGTTGCTTTTCTCTGCACCCTCCACTCTTGCTCCAGCCCTGGGACCCTGGCAGTTGTTCTGCTTGAAGGGAAATTTGTAGAAAGAGAGTTCTTAGAAAGGTGGGATAGAGCTTATCCGAGCAGCCATCTGGTGAGAAAACAAATCTGGAATTAACCAGTGGGTGCGTGAATGCCTTTTGTAGAACTGGGAAACACATGTTGGCTACTATCAGTTCATATGTTTGATTTCTCTGTTGTTGTTTTTAACTCTTTAAGTATGCAAATCTGTTTTTCTATAAATTATTGTCCATAATGATGTATGATGTTACTTGGGATGGTAAGAATACATGAAGGAATTTAATGTAAATTTATGAATTTTTGCTATGCACAACGTTTCACTCTGCTCTGATAGGATAACTGGCATAGTCTTGGCTTGAAGTAGTTAAGTAGTATTCTTGTGAGGAAGAACTATTTGGTGGATGTAGGTTTAAAATCTTCCCCCACTGACACTGTTAAAAATTAAAACAATGCAAAGAAAAACTAAAAACACACTGCTGAGACTTGCTCTCTCATTTCTTTGCATATTAAGTCATGGGATAGCGACAGTAAGCAGGAACCTAAAGAGCAGGACGAAAGTATGCAGAAGAAAGGTTCTGTCATTAGCTGTGACTTAGGGGAGTCATGTGATATCTCTGGGCTTTGCTTTCTTATCCTGCAAAAGGAAAAAACCAAATGATTTTGGACACCATTTAGCTATTAAAGTCTTTGATTAGAGAGTAATGGTCTTTTTCATGCCCTGGAAGATAACTTGGCAGAGGTCTAGGAAAAAGAAGAGGAAGTCCTGCTATAAAGAAACATCCACTGAGGAAATCAAGTGTTAGTTCAACCAGTGCTTCTCAAACGTTAGGGTGAATGTGAACCACCTGGGGATGTTGTCTGGGGAGAGGCCAAGATTCCACATTTCTTTCTGAAAGGTATTTATTTATTTTTATCTATTTATTTGGTTGCACCAGGTCTTCGTTGTGGCACTCGGGATCTTTGATCTTTGCTGTGGTTTATGGGATCTAGTTCCCCAAGCCCCTTAACCACTGGACCATCAGGGAAGTCCCAAGAGTTCATATTTCTAACAAACTTGGGTGTTGCTGATGCTCCTGGTCTGGACACTATACTTTGAATAGAAAGGAACTAAATGGTGAATGAGGGGCTTTAAGGGACTTTATTGTGCTTAGTCACTCAGACGTGCCTGACTCTTTGTGACCATGGACTATAGCTCATCAGGCTCCTCTGTCCATGGGATTTTTCAGGCAAGAAATACTGGAGCTGCCATTTCCTTTTCTAGGGGATCTTCCCAACCCAGGGATTGAACCCACATCTCCTGTGTTTCCTGCACTGCAGGCAGATTCTTTACCCAATGAGCCATCTGGGAAGTTCTTTAGGGAGTTAACAACTGGAGGGAGGGGTGGATAAATAGAATTGATAGAACAGGAGAAACAAGAAGGAATTAAAGTTTGCCAATGTTATTTTGTCAACAGAAGTAGATCTTCAATTTTATATTTGAAGTCCATGGAAATTATTGTTTGGTATAGAACATTTATAGATAATTTTAGAAAATTAGTTTTGCTTACTGGTGATATTTTTCTCTTCATTTTAGCAATCTGACAGAATTTTTTCACTAACAAAGGTATTTAAGGCCTTTGTCACATTACATCTATTTTTAACCTGATTCAATTACTTCTTGTTTGAAGTTATTTAAATTCAAACAGATGCCATATCTCCTATCTAAGCATTTTGATTTTGTATGTATCATTCAATAGCAGTGATTAAAGAAGAAAAATTCTCTTTCACCATTGCTTGGGTGTCTAATATGTTCTCTAGGCAGGGCCCATGAGGTTTTCTCTTCTGTCTACTTGAGGGGACAATAAGACCTCTTCAGATGTTGGGCAAATCTTCCCTTTCTTTTTCTCTCCTTGAGACTCTTTATGAACTCTTTTTGGTTATGTACACTGTGTGCAAAGGATCACTTACTTGTTGTTAGCCTACTGATTTCTGTCCTTGGCTGTGTCTCCAAATGAGCTTGTGCCAGTAAGTCTTCATTCTTTATGATGGGTCAGTAGCATTTGATATAGCAGGTTATTCACTCTTTCTAGATACACTTATAGGTCACAATGATATTATATACACACTAGTGGTTCAGTCGCTAAATCGTGTCTGACTCTTGTGACCTTATGGACTGTAGCCCACCAGGCTCTTCAATCCATGGAATTTTCCAGGCAAGAAAACTGGAGTGGGTTACCATTTCCTTCTCCAGGGGATCTTCACAACCCAGGGATAGAACTCGGGTCTCCTGCATTGCAGGTAGATTCTTTACCTACTGAACCACCAAGGAAGCCCTTAAACACACATAAACACACACACACACACACACACACACACACACACACACACACACACACACTCTGACCATCCCACTTGTGAGATCTTAGTTCCTTGACCAGAGATCGAACCTATCTTTTCGGCAGTGAAAGCGCAGAGTTCTAAGCACCGGACTGCCAGAGAATTCCCTTCTGTGATCACTTTATGGTCACAATATCACCCAAACCTAACCACTGGAAACCACTGATCTAGTCAACATAATGTCCGTGAGATTCATCTAAGTTGTTTTGTGCATCAATACCTCATTTTTTCTCCTGCTGAATTGTTTCCCATGATATGGATATAACAGTTTGTTTAACCATTTTACAATTACACACTGAAGAACATTTGTTTTTTTCCTTGAATGTTGCTTTTTGAAAAACCATGAAAAGGAAACAGCATCAACGACTAACATTTCTTGGAAACTTAATAAACAGTGCCAGGTTCAAGAGTTTTATTGAACTCAATCTCCAGCTCCCACCCCATCTCCCCAACCTCCCAGGATCAGGTGTGGGACTGAAAATTCCCACCCTTCAAGCACAAATTTGGTTTTTCTGGTGATTAGCTTCCTTCCTTGAATTATCCAGGGAACTCACCTTAGTCACCTTATTAGCACAAATTCTGCAGAGGTAGAAAGAGGCTTGTTATGAATAACAGATGACATCATTTGAGCATGTCCTAACAACAGCACAATTCTTCTGCTGAGATATAAATATCCAGTTGAGAGATTGGACATAGAAATTTGGGTGTGAGCAGTATGCAGGTTATACTGGAAGTCCTGAGAATGTGTGAAAAATGCAGAGAGAAAGAG
>NW_011489342.1:101454-127489 GCF_000754665.1 Bison bison bison | reverse complement strand
AGAGAAAGAGTGAAATAAGATGAAGAAAATCTAACCTCAAGAATATGAACATTGAAGAGAGAAATTTGGGAGAAAGTAAAAGTTTAAGAAAGGCCAGTAGAGATGCAACCAGTTAGGCTGGTACCTGGGAGATGAGATTTAGTGATATGAACTGAAAAGTTTCCATGCCATTGAGCAGCAAGTGGTTCATTAGTGTCCTTGGTGAGGGTGGATGAGTGGGCATAATGGTAACAAAATCTGGATTTGCAGTGAGTGAAGGAATAGCAGGTGGAGAAGGCTGAGTGTTTATGATCCTCTATAGGGAAATAGCTGCGAAGGGGGAAAGGAGAATGATGATTGGGGACAATATAGAGCAATGGGAAGTGGGAGAATAATGTTTCTTTCATGACCCTGAACCCTTATAAGAGAAACTGTTACCTGCCCAATTAATATCTATTCTCCACTCTTAGTCACAGGAACCCAGTTTCTTCCAAGTGGCAATATGTCCAGCTCAAAGACAAGAGTTCACACACATCCTTTCAGTTAGGGGCAACCAAGGAGATAGAACCTGAAGCTGCACGTGTTTTCTATTATAACTTTTTATAACTCTGCAATTTCTGGAAAAACCCAATTTCTACGCAGTACCACAGTCATTCCAAACTGTCGATGCGCCTTAGAAGTACTATTCCTGCCGCCTTCACTACTATCCTATGCCTTTCCTTTCTCTCATGTACAAAGAATACTGTAGGTGCCAGCTTCCCCTTCTCACTGCGCCCCCCCCCCCATCACCCCAGAGTCGACTGCCCACACCTCCCTGTCCCATCACTTACAGCGATCGCTGCGGTCCTCTTAGCCGGAGCCCCTTCCCCCGAGATGTTGGTCTCAGCAGCATGAAACACTCTTGCTCACCCCACCTGTGGAAATCTTTCCCCTCTCAGCTCTGTCCTCCGTGCACGTTGGCCTCCTTCGTCTCTGCTTCTTTTTGGTAGGCTCCTCTTCCTTAAGTGTCAGCCGCTTTGCGCCCAAGGAAGGAAGGAGACCAGGAGCTCAGAGAGGCGGCTGTGACCCGTCCTAACTCAACACACTCAGAAAGGGGACAGTCGGGGAGACCGAGCGGGAGAGGAGGGCTCTATCCTCTAAAAAAACCAAGGCTAGGATGACCACACACACAAGAATGTGAAGAAGGGAGGACTGGGGTTCATGCGGGAGTGGGTGGAGATGGCCACTTTCCTCCATCATGTCTCAGCACCGGCTTCTTCCAGAGCCTTCTGTCTGGGCAGTCTGGCCCGGGAGCTCCAACAGGGCGCAAGCGCAGGGGGCGTGGCCTGTTGAAGAGCTGCACGTGCTGCCCAGTCAAGCATAAAAAGGAGCCAGTGCAGCCGGCACTGTAGGGGCTCTTGACGGCGGGGTCGGTCCTGTGTGGGTTGTGTGCGCGGCTACAGAAATTCCCAGTCGCAGATGTCGAGCTAGAGCAGGTCAGTGTCCCTAATGGGAACGTGGGTTGTGCAGGGCGTGAGGGCACAGGGTTTGGGGGTCGTGGGCAGACAGACTGGCCTACGGGAAGCGGGGTGTTAGGAGACGGAGCCCAGGGCCTGGAGTCCGGGGCTGGGCAGGTATTCAGTCTGGGGCATAGGCTAGGGAGCATGGTGGAGGGGCTGCAGACTAAGGGTGGTGCATCTAGGCCTAAGCCCCCTTTTCCAGTGCAGCTGCTGGGTGCCCTGGTGCCTCCAAGGCCTCATCTCCCCCAAGGTGCTGCTGCCTGCGGAGCCGGACTCACTCAGTATGAGGTGGGCCTGGGCCTCTGGGTGCTGCTCCGCTGGTCCTAATGCATGCAGGGCAGTACCCCATGTCTGCATCCCAGGCAAGTGGGAAGACAAGGTAAGGGACCTGCCATCCAGGATCCCAGTCATGATGGGGGACAAGGATGGTTTTCTACCTTTACAGCACTTTACAGGGTGAGGCACAGCTGTCCTTTCTTAACTACAAACACCTGTTTTTCAGTGGAAAATGAACTCTTCAGGAAACAACGAAAATTTTGAGGGCAGTAACTCCAGATCTTTCTTCTATGTGCACCCTATGGCCCAGCAGCCTTACCTGGGTCCCTGGTACCAGAATCCTGTCTGTAATCCACTCTCCATTCCTGGGGCAGGTGAGGAATCTGAATACCGAAGGAGGTTCAGTGGGATTAGGGACTCTCCCTGTAAATCAAAGCCTGAAGGTTTTCTTAATTCCTTTGTCCATGATTTCCTTCTCCTCACCCTGTGCTCACACTAGACAGATTGGGCAGTGTTTGTGGTTCAGGTTAATAGAAAATATTCAAATTCTAGCTATATATCAGTTGTGTGCTGTGTGCTGTGTTTAGTCACTCAGTCGTGTCCAATTCTTTGTGACTCCATGTGCTGTAGCCCACCAGGCTCCTGTGTCCATGAGAATTCTCCAAGCAAGAATATTGAAATAGGTTGCCATGCCCTCCTCCAGGGCATCTTCCCAACCCAGGGTTCGAACCTAGGTCTCCCGCATTGCAGGCGGATTCTTTACCATCTGAGCCACCAGGAAAGCCCAAATACTAGAAATGGATTCTTGATTCATTTGACCAAGTTGTTGCTGTCCTTGTTTCCCAAATGAGGGAACTGAGGCTCCCAGTCAGTGACTGGCCCAGGCTCACAACGTAATCCAACCAAAGTCTCATGTTGTGAGACCAGTCTTGTTGGACGAGGTACCTTAGAGCTTCTAGTCCTTGTAATTTTTCTACAGAGTCTAAAGATTCTAAATGCTATAATGGGGACATCAGAAAAGTATGTTGGAGGAAGGTGACAAGCAAGATTTGAAAACATTTGGAAGGTAGACATCTTGGACCTAATAGATGGAGGTCCATTCAGATTGTCAGTTTCTACTTGAGTTTTGGGAAATTGTCTCAAGGAATTTGTCCTTTTTTATCTATGTAATACATATTGTGGAAATAGGATTCATATTAATCATTTATATTTTTATGCCCGTGGGATCTGTAGTAATGTACCCTCTTTCATTTCTGATATTAGGAATTTATCTTTTTGTTTTCTACATTCATTCAGTTATGGTCTAAGCAGACATTTTATAATTAGTATACCTTTTAATTTGTAAGTGTGTTTTATGGCACAACGTGGTCTATCTTTGTGAATGTTCTATATGAGTGTGAGAAAAATATTCTGTTGGTTGAGGGGGTCTGTAGAGGTTAGTTATGTACATTTGGTTGGTGCTGTGGAGTTCATTCGTTCTTATTGATTTTTTAATATTGACTGCATCTATCCATGTCTGCTGTAGACATGTTAAAGTTTCCGACAATGGATTCATCTATTTTTCCTTGCAGTTCTATGACTTTTGCTTCATGTAGCTTCACCCGCTGTTAAGGGCATACACATTAGGGATTGTTATGTCTCAGTGAAGAAGTGACTTTTTCTTGTGATGCCCCACTTTATGTCCCTGATTACTTTCCTTTCTCTGAAATCTGTCTGAAATAGAGCTTCTCCCACTTTCTTTTGATTATTAGCATTAGCTAATGAGCATGGTATGTTTTTCTCCTTCTGTTTGCATTTAATCCCTGTTTTTGTATTTAAACTGAGTTTTTTTTTTTTTTTTTTGTAGACAGTAGTTTTTACTTTTTATTACGCTTTGTAATTTTTTTTTTTGTCAACCATTTTGTACTGGATAAAACGAACTGATCTGAATAGGCACTTAGTAATGGAGTGTTACCTTGTAGAGGTAGAGAAGGGATCACAGTTCTGTTTGTGAAAGGAGTATGATTAGTTCTTAGTCTTAGTGTGATTTTGCCTTTGGACAACAAAGTATACATGCTTCCCCCTCCCCCTCCCATTGGGTTGGGAAGGGTGGCTAGAGTGGACTGGAGAAAAGTATTTCCATTCCTGCCCATCAGTTAAGCTCTCTTTAGTGTCTTCTGAGAATGAACCTTGTTAAGAACAGTGCTTCTAGTATGTGTGATTCCTTTTCCTCTTTCCCTGCGGGAAGCTCAGGAGATTTTTCTCTTAAATTTACTGTGAGAAACTGGTTGAGCAACTGCATGGAAAACTTAAAAAAGTGTGTGGGATGGTTCCCTTATGGATGAGTTTTCTCTGAGGATTTGAACTCAGCCGTCTCCATCCTAATCTTGCAGTCTGTAAATAGCAGTTTAGGTTTTCCTACCCCACTGTGAGTTGCCATCGAGTTTTGATCTTCTGGGTCTGTGCTCCTGTAAGTTGTGATTGTATTCACATGGCTTTCCAGTGTTGGTGGTAGCACTTTTCCCAGTAACCAAACATTGCTGTGAATGACCTGAGGATTCTCAATTCTTGTTCACCTTTTTCACTTGGGTAGGATTGAGTGGCTCCCAAGCCTATGGAATATCCGTAATCATGTAGTCTATCGTCTTTTAAATATTAATTGGACATGCAGTGCTGTAGAATTAAAATAGCTAATTTATGTTCTTATAAATAGGCTAATTTTGAGTAAATGTTTCCCTTCTCCATTTTGTCTTGTGTATAATAAGCTGAATTAGAGGTTTCTTTTTGCCACTGGCCAGCATCTCTCCATCTCCCCATCATTCAGCAACCACATGGCAACCACTGTATCTAATACCATTTTTTTTTTAAGATTTTACATAAAAGTGATGGAATAGTATTTGCCTTTCTCTGTCCAACTGATTTCTCTTGGCAAAATGCCTCAAGTTCCAGCAGTTGCTGAAAACATTTTAAAATGATTAGGGGAAGAAAGGTGTTTCAGAAAAGGAAGAGAGAAGTTTTCAAAGCTGTCTTGGCGAAGGAATGCACCTATGGCTAGAGCCCCTGTATCTTGAAGGACTCAATGAGATGATATAGTGAGAAACTAGATAACGAAGTGTTTTATGCCATCCTAGGGAAAGTGGTCACTATCCCTCATACCTGATAAGCCATGATGAGCCATTCAAATACTGTAACTAGAGTGAGGATCACAGATTATTCTGGAAGCAAAACGGATTACATACTTGTGAGAAGTGTGGGAAATGGGTTAAGAAAGTTGTTAGGAGTTACTCCTGTAAAAACTAGGGGAGGACTTTATGTCCTTTGCTTTGGTAGCAGAAGACTAGGCGGGAGGCCCCTGGTGGGTGTGAGCAGCTGGGGCTGTGCAGTGTGTACTGGCTGAATGTTGTGACTGGCGGCAGGAGACAGGATGGCTAACTATCCCCTTCTCTTTCTAGGTTTCACAAATGGAAGTCTGTATTTTCCAGTGGTGCTCAGTGAGTATCCTGCCTTCCTCGTCCCTCAATCCCCATTGCCCACTACTGTTAACCGAAGATCCATAGTCCCTATGTTTTATAACACGGCACAGTTCCGACAGTATGGTGGCTATTGGGAAAAAATGAAAACAAAGGACACGCAAACAGAAGCTGAACCTCAACAGGCTGAAAACTTAAATGAAAAACAAGACATGCACTCAGAAGGCGACAGCCCTGAGGTAGGAAAGGTGACTAGTATTCCTGCGAGTACATCAAACGAAATGATGCCATCGTACGATGTGGTTTATGGTAAAGATATGCCACAGAAGGAGGTGCTGCAAAATGGGATTTCACAAAGTTTCTGTGAGAGTGGAGGAATGCTTTATAACTCTTATGAGGGTAGAGACCGCATGAACTTGGATGAAAAAAAGAGATATTCAGCTCTTTCCCAAAACCCGCCACCTCCGAATGGCAGAGATGATATCCAGAATACCCGGAACTCAAAATTGTACCAGTCTGCTGGAGATATGAACAAGCTTCATCAGGAACGGGCACTCTGCACCAGCATGGAAGCAGTTAAAGACCTGAGCCTATGTTCAGAATCATCTCAGAAGCCCTTTACTGCAGGGGAAAGTATGCCAGAGAACAGTAGCAGGAGCCATGGCTCCCCTGAGACTGTGGGTGAAGAGGTAGAGAGCAACAGCTACCCTGTGATGGCTATCCCGTCCCCTCCCTCCTTGGCTCAGGTCAGCAAAGAAGATGAGGGCATCCAGTGCGACTTGACTTGGTGGACTGAGGTACAGCCTGGGAATTCCCCTGAGTCTTCACCAGGAAGTGGTAGGAAGGGAGCAGAGCAGATGTCAGTGGGGAGCCAAAACCAGGATGAAGTTGATGAGGTGGAGAACAATGGCTGTGAGGGGGAAGTTCCCTCCCCTACCTGGTTGGCCCAGGTCAACAAAGTGGATGAGGGCATCCAGTGCGACATGGGTTACTCTGAAGCTCAGGTAGAGAAATCCCCCCAGCAAATGCCCCCCAGGGGTGAAGAGACAGTATCAGACAGCAAAACCAGGGGATCTTGGGAACAACCAATCACCAATAGGAAATTAAGTGCAGATAAAGAGGAAATGATCATGAACGATGAGACTGGGGAGGTGTATAATGAGAACTTGAAAACATGTGCAAAGATTAAAAAGACCGTGAAAGGCAGGAAGCTGAAAGAGCTGAGAAGTTTCTCAAATGTTAAGACAGCCTATCTGTTGAAGAAAAGTGCCGTCTTGACAATTGTGCTTCCTGAGGATTCAGAAGACTCTGAGTTGGAAGAGGAGGGTGACATGGATGAGGTAGGATGCCTCCTTGAAGAAGTGAGTCCACAGAGTCCTGTGACATCTTCCAAAGGAAGGTCTTATCATGAAGCTGGAAGGATAATCAGGATGCCACCCGAGAGCTCTCTCCCTCCCCAACTTATGGTATGGCCCACCAGAAATAAGTGCAAGTTATTACAAGCTTATGGTGAATGTGAGTGTGTCCCTGCGGTTTATTGGAAACGACAGGATGGCTGTGAAAGCACTGGTGTTAGGCTTCGCAGCAGACCCACCATGGCCAATAAGGAGGGACTGCAGTCCAGGAGAGCCTCTCACAGACCACTGGAATGTAAGTGACTAGTGGACTCATACACTGGTTGTTTGTGCTGGTTCCCTACTGGGTCCAGGATACAAAGGCAGCCATAAATCAGTATTTCTCTGTTTTGAAAATATGTTTTTGCTTCAGGTATAGGTGCCCATATTCATGTTGAAAGAGAATCCCAAGTTAGAGTTCCTGCACTCTAGGAAATATCAGTGTAATGTGAAACAAAGTGCTCTGGTAGAAGATGATAGAGAGCTGGGTGGTGGTGGGCTGAGACAGTCAGGACACGGTCTAGATGGATGGCTGAGAACAGGCAGTCCACGTGGACGCAGAGGATTTCACACCAATTGAGGTTCTGTGGTTTGGAGACAAAAGAGGACAAAGTTTGGAGTGGAAATGGAGACAGCAGGGTGGCAGTCAAACAGGCAGTCAGGGCAGGATTCTGCTTGAGACCTTCGTGCCAGAATGGAGAATTGTGAGGAATTGGGAAAGAGGCTGGGAATGTGGTAAAGTACGAGTGTTTCTCTTCACTTACAAATTTTTATCCTGTAGGCAATAAGTGGCTAATTCGGATTGAGTAGAGAAATGAGACAAATCTTTGTCTTCAACCAGTAGTATTTTATAGTAGGAATTAGAGTGGAGAGTACCTATATGGATGAAAGCCTTGTATAAAATCAGTTTTACTCAATAAAAAGTATTGTAATTCAAAAAATCAAAGTGGTGAGGGTCCTAACTCACACGGGAGTAATTAGAGAAGGGTGAGAGGACTAACAGTTGAATTTTAAAAGGTTGGAGTTTGAACATGAGTACGTAGGGGGGAAAATGGTAATCCATGGAAAAGTTATCTTGGGAAGAGAAGTTGTTTTGCTTTGCTGTGTGTGTTGTGGGTGGAAGGAGTGTAAAAAGGTGAGATTGAGGAACTGGACCAGCAGCCCATCCACACCTGGTTGAAGCTTGAGTATGAACCATCCTAGGACTGGCAGGGGCACAGCTGACAGGAGTAGGGACAGGGGGAGCACCCTAAGGACCACTTTGGGAGATGATTACATCTGGCGTGCAAAGAATGACGCAAAGCAGGTGAGTGAAGAATGGGATGCATAAGGGCCCCAGGGAAGTTTAAATAAATCCCAGGCTTAATCCCAAACCTTTAGATTGAAGAAATATTTAAGCCTACCACTTCCACATAAAAATCAGGGTATATTGTTGGGTTTTAAATTCTTGGCTATTGTCTTGACTTGATTCATGCTCAATAATTTGGAGGAAATTTTTTGAAAACAGGGTTCCTTTACAACATGTGCAGGGTTTTCTGGCTTTGATGTTAGTCCTTGCTTATAAAGTGGCAGGAAATGACCTGGGCCAGTGTGCTTAGGGACCCCTCATGCGCATCTGACAGCATCTTGTGAACTCCAGAATGTGAGCTCCTGTTTATGATGTGTAACACTGAAATTATAGTTACATTAAAACACCAACTATGGTACCATTGGTCTTCCCAGTCTTATTTGCCTTTGTATTCCCACGTCATGTCATTGCCCATCAGAGTGTGTATGAATCTTTTTCTGTCTTGGGAAATAGCATTGGTTATAAATTTACTCCTCACTGTGACTCAATACTGGAGAAGGCAATGGCACCCCACTCCAGTACTCTTGCCTGGAAAATCCCATGGACGGAGGAGCCTGGTAGCCTGCAGTCCATGGGGTCGCTAAGAGTCGGACATAACTGAGCGACTTCACTTTCACTTTTCACTTCATGCATTGGAGAAGGAAATGGCAATCCACTCCAGTGTTCTTGCCTGGAGAATCCCAGGGACGGAGGAGCCTGGTGGGCTGCCGTCTATGGGGTTGCACAGAGTCGGACACAACTGAAGTGACTTAGCAGCAGCAGCAGCAGTGACTCAATACTATAGTTTAGTAGTTTTCAGCACTTTCTCCTTTGGCCATATCTGAAAGAAGGTCTCACTGAGTCCTCCTGTGAAAAAGTTAATGGGAACCTCAGTTTACCCCAGGTTACACAGTCAAGATTTTTATTTTCCTAATGAAGGCTCTCTTCTGGACTGTCTATTTTTGCCAAGTGATCATTTCTACCACCACGAACAACAGAACGGCATAGAATTTTATCTTGAAAAATAGGTCACTTTCTTGAACGATGTGTTTTTGAATTGTTTTTTTCTTTTGGTTTTGAAGCCTCTTGGATTATTTAAAGTATGAATCACTTCTTCCCTCAGGTAACTGTGAGAGAGCTAAAACCAAGGTCCCTTACAAAGTACCAGAGATTTGAGGCAGATGCCGTAGAATTTAGGAAGTACCCAGCAGCTCTAGAGGTTGGTATTTATCCTGTGTCTAGTTTGTCTTACGATTTGTTTTTTGGACTTTGAGTTTTCCTACTTGATGCTTGGGTCTATCCTCCAAAGCTAATACTTTGGAGCATAGGCCCAAGCATCAACATAGCAGTGTTCTAACTGGGTAACAGACATACCTTGTAAGACCCTAGCTTACAAGAAGTTTGGAGCCAAAGTTTTTCAATTGTGTGGAACGTTATGATTATTTAATTTGTACTTTATTTTTATACAGTTTTAAAGATTACTTTCCATTTACAGTTATTACAAAATATTGGCATCCTCATGTTGTACAATACATCCTTGAGCCCTGTGGAATGTTGTTTTTATCCTAGTCTTCACGTTTAATTCCTGCTGCTGTTACGAACAGCATATTGTGGATTATATGGAATTCTGTAAGTTTCCTGGTGGCTTCACCATTAGTGTTCTAATTTAGAGCTAGGTAAAAGGAAGCTTAGCATCTCCCTTCAGGGGCCAGCAGCTTGACAGGCTTCTCTTCACAATGAGTCTTGGCACAGGGTAAGCCTTCCTCACCTAAACCCCTAGTCTTGGTCCAGTGGATTGATGACCTTTTAAAGGTCATTTCTGCCCTGCAGAGGTAATAAAGGGAAGAATGGTAACTAAGCTTAGGCAAAATGTTAACACCCTTGGCTTTCCCCTAAAAATGGAAACTAAAGATATTGGTAATGATTCTGTATATCACATCAGTTACCTGACTTAAAGAACTGTATTATTCCATTGTTACTTCTTAGGAAACAAATTGCTGAGTTCCAGCTACAAGAAAAAGTGAAATATTGCATTATCATGATGGATTAGAACATGAGATCTCTTTCTTGAACTACTAAAGTTATACCAGCAAACAAGAAAATGTGACATTGTAAAGTTGTGAATTAAAAGTTGTAAAATAGCAAATACGTTGGATTTCAAAAGTGTGATTCTTAAGCATTTTCTTCTCTCAAAATGGCCACATCACTCATGACAACACTAGTAGAACTGGGTCACCCATGAATAGCTTTGTCTTTTCCTCACCAGGGACCTTGGGATAAAGAGAAAAGGATGGTGGAGTTGAGGACAGAATAAAAAAGACTTAAGCATTCCATAAAGAGGCTCTGGGAGAAGGCAATGGCACCCCACTCCAGTACTCTTGCCTGGAAAATCCCATGGACAGAGGAGCCTGGTGGGCTGCGGTCCATGAGGTCGCTAAGGGTCGGACATGACTGAGCAACTTCACTTTCACTTTTCACTTTCATGCATTGGAGAAGGAAATGGCAACCCACTCCAGTGTTCTTGCCTGGAGAATCCCAGGGACGGGGGAGCCTGGTGGGCTGCCGTCTATAGGGTCACAGAGTCGGACACGACTGACGCGACTTAGCAGCAGCAGGAGCAAAGAGGCTCTATCCTGGGAATAGAGAGGATGCTGACTCATTGTCTATATAATGCAGGCCAGGCATATAGGGTCCGATAGGACACTGATATATGTGTGGAGGGTAGGTGGTCATGCATTCTTTACTTGCATCTAGTGTCTCCTGAAACAAAGGAAGCTTCATGTAAGACTGCTTTATACTCAGACCCTAGGGGCTAGATAGTCAAGAAGTGAATGCAATCTCCCAATAAATGGTGTAGGTTAAATATGACTAGGTACTCAAAAGGTTTGTGTGCCTGGGTTTTTTTGAAGGAAGGTGGCATGGCAGAATTCATGGTGTTCCAGGTATGGCAGGCAGTGGGAGTGCCACCAGGAATGTTTGTGGTCACGGTAGGGATACATGGATGGACTGGCCAATGTTCCCTGTGAGCTAAGCTGTTTGAACATATCTTTGCTGTGTTTATAACTTCAATAACCTCAGATATGCAGATGACACCACCCTTGTGGCAGAAAGTGACAAACTAAGGAGCCTCTTGATGAAAGTGAAAGACAGTGAAAATGTTGGCTTAAAGCTCAACATTCAGAAAATTAAGATCATGGCATCCGGTCCCATCATTTCATGGCAAATAGATGGGGAAACAGTGGCTGACTTTATTTTTTGGGGCTCCAAAATCAATGCAGATGGTGATTGCAGCCATGAAATTAAGACGCTTACTCCTTGGAAGGAAAGTTATGACCAACCTAGACAGCATATTAAAAAGCAGAGACATTACTTTGTCAACAAAGGTCCGTCTATTCAAGACTATGGTTTTTCCAGTGGTCATGTATGGATGTGAGAGTTGGACTGTAAAGAAAACTGAGCACCGAAGAATTGATGCTTTTGAACTGCGGTGTTGGAGAAGACTCTTGAGAGTCCCTTGGACTGCAAGGAGATCCAACCAGTCCATCCTAGAGATCAGTCCTGGGTGTTCATTGGAAGGGCTGATGCTGAAGCTGAAACTCCAATACTTTGGCCACTTGATGTGAAGAGCTGACTCATTTGAAAAGACCCTGATGCTGGGAGGGATTGGGGGCAGGAGGAAAACGGGACGACGGGATGAGATGGCTGGATGGCATCACTGACTCAGTGGACATGAGTTTGGGTAAACTCCGGAAGTTGGTGATGGACAGGGAAGTCTGGCGTGCTGCGGTTCAAGGGGTTGCAAAGAGTTGACACGACTGAGTGACTGAACTGAACGGAACTCCCTTATACTAACCCAGAACTGCTAGCTGGTGTAATGAGCATGTAAAAAGTGATAGCAGTGAGGGCAATGAGACAAATAAAGGGTCGTGTTTGCAAAGCTGGTTTTTTATTAGAAGGTCTGTGATGGCCTGATTAACTTCTGCTTCACACCTGCTTAAGTAACATCAAGAAGAGTTCTGGCCTGTATCCCCAACCCATGGTTGCATAATGTGATTCTCATGTGTCATCAGCGCACTTTCACAACAAGACAAATACAGTAGCTATCACTCTCCTGGCCATACTCTACCTTTCTGAATGGTATTGACTATTGCTGTACTCAATATTCTTATTAGGTAGTATTCTTGCCTGGAGAATCCCCATGGACAGAGGGGCCTAGCTGGCTACAACCCATGGAGTTGCAAAGAGTCAGACACAGCTGAGTGGCTGAGCACAGCACAGTTGTATGGAGACTGGCATTATCCGTATTTAATGGATAACTTAGTTTTAACTTAAGATAACCCATTTTGCCCTGTGGTCCCTGTCTCCACTAGCATTCCAAGCCCATCAGAACACAACTGAACTACAGAGGTAGTTTGAGATAGGAATCCAGGAGATAGGAATGCACTGGTGGGAGTAATGAAGGATTGGGTAGGAAGGGTACAGTAAGCTCAGTTTGCAGATCCTGACTCCAGCAGTGTCTTACAGTTTAACTCATTTCTGACACTGTATGCCTGGAAATGCACGATTTCACATGGCAAGAGCTCAGCTGTGTAGGACTATGCCACACGCCTCCTCCACTTCAGGTTCTACTCAAAAGTCAGGTTTTTGCCTGTGCTTCTGCCTTCTACTCGCTGCTTTGGATTCAATTAATTTGCTACATTTCTGATTTATTATAAAAGGCTGTAATTCAGGAGCGGCCTGATGGAAGAGATGCACAGGGCAAAATAGATGGGATGGGAAGCGGCACAGAGCCTCCATACCTTCTGCTTGCGTGGCATTCTCCCAGCACCTCTGTGTTCACCAACCCAGAAGTTCTCTGAGTCCCTCCTTGGGCTTCTATGGAGGCTCCATCACATAGGCATGATTGATTAAATCACTGGCCATTGGTGACTGACTCAACCTCCAGTCCCTCTAATCTTTCCCCACGGGAGGGTGTGGGACTGCAAGTTCCAGTTCTGTTTAGTTTGGTTTTCCTGGCAACCAGCCTCTCCCCACATCCTTAGGTGCCTTCCAAAAGTCATCTCATGAACATAAACCCAGATGTTGTGGAAAGGAGTTAGTTATGAATAAACAAGACACTCATTTCACTTTTCTGGCTCTGTCATGAGTGGAGGACAAGAGACCAAACACAACAAAAGATGTTCCCATTGCTCTTATCACACATGATATTCCAAGGGTTTGCGGAGTTGTGTCCAGAAACTGGACAATGACCAAATATATCTGAGAAATATATTCTGGTCATGTGAGTGATCAAATATATATTATAAATCACGATATTGAAGAATGACAAACAGGAAACAACTGAATTGCAATAGAGGAATGGTTACATGATTGTAGTACCTTCAAGGAATTGTGTGGCCATTTAGAGCTTGTGGTATGTGCCGTATGAAGACACTGTATGTATGATGCTGCAGTGCAGGATATATTTGCGATTAAAATCAACATTATACTGTTAAAACATAACATGGAGATGAATGTGTATAGTATTTATACTTAAAAATAAAGCCCTATGCTTGCTTGTGATGTAGACAGTATTCCTGGAAGATGTCACAAGAAACTGGTAAAACTGGTAGCCACTGGGAAAGGGAACTGGGAAGCTGGGGGAGGAAGGAAATAGAAGTTTCATAATTAAACCTTAGGTACCTTTTAAATTTGGAGCATGTGCATGCATTAAGAAAAAAGTAAATGCATTTGAAAAATAAATAGTGAGCTTTTATTATCCTCAGCAGCAGAGGGAAATCAGGCCTGAGCTCTACACAAGTAGCTCCACCCTGGAGGTTGAACCTACGGCAGCACCGGGGAGGAGCTCCTCAGAGACTCCCTTCATCTGGCCGCCCTGCCCGAGGCATTTCTAAGGAGTTGGGACCCACAGGGATCAGCAGGGAGGAGCACAAGGGGAAAAGCTCTCCAGCCTGAAGTCAGGCGTGTCCAGAGCTAGCACCTGGCAACGCACAACTCGCATCCTCCCTGGAAGGCAGGTGAGAACCCGCGCCTGGGACCCCACACCCCCGCCCTCCGGGTGTCTCTCCGGTTCCTCTCCGACCCCGCCTTCCTCCACGGTCCTCTCATCTTTGGCCACAGTGTCTGGTTTGTGAGAAGAGAATGTTGAACAAGCCAGGCTCTCGTCATTCTGAGTCCGAACTCTCATTTGACTTGGAAGACTTATGCTTTCGTTTTTTCTTCTTTTTCTTTTCCTTCTTCTTCTTCTTATGCTTTTCTTTCTTCTTCTTTTTCTTGTGTTTCTCTTTATCTTCTGAAGAACTGGAGCTGCTCCCATCGTCATCTGACGTTGAATCCTCCAGTAACTGTTTTAACTGTTGTATCCTAAACACATAAGATTGATCAAAGAACCATATTCAACTTAACTTGAAAAAATTTTTTTAGATAAAAATATAAGAACAGTAATGAGGGTGAAAAAATCACAAATTAATCACCTCATTAAAGACAGTATTTATTTTTATATCTTTCCCCCATTCTTGTCTACATCCATGCCTGTTTTACATGACTGTAACCAGTGTACAAGCCATTTTGTATTCTTTCCATTGTCCTAAGTATTCTGGCATGTTTCCATAGTCCTTACTTTCATAATTTCTAACAGATGCATACTTTCCTAAATCATTCTCCCACTGCTCAAGTCCATGCTAGGTAATCTACCTCCTCAACAATTATAATTCAGCACAAGGAATTATATTCAATATTCTGTAATAACCTGTAAGGGAAGAGAATCTGAAGAATATATGTGTATGTATATATTTATATGTTGATATATTTCTGAATTGCTGTGCTGTACTAACATGATATCGCAAATCAACTATACTTCACTAAAAAAAAATTCAAACGATTATGATTCAATACCACCAATTTGAAAACAAAACAATATTAACAACAACAACAACAACAAAGTTCCTCTTGTTTTTCCACCCTGTCTAGGAATTAAAAAAAAAGCTCAGATCTTTAAAGACACTAGAGAAGATAAATGGTAGTTGCCAATACCAACTTTCAGTGACACGAGCAAGTCAATGCTTTAAGTTAACCCAAGGAGAACAGGCTGGCCTGATCATTCCCTACACATTGGCTTTTTTCAGTGACTACCCCAGTCTTCCAAATATTTCACAGTTTACTAAACCACTTCTCTAATACTGGGATTTTTAAATTTATAAAGTTTCTAGCTTTAATTTCGAAGTTTAAGAGGATATTGTTATCATCAGGACAATCTCACCTTATATCCTTTTCATGTCTTTTATTCTCACGAATGATGTCATACATGGGATCTTCATGTGCCTTGAAGGTTAGAGAAGGTTAAGGTTAGGTTTGGCTTCATAGACTGTTAAAATTAAATCCCTCTTTCATGGAAACAGTTTTTTCCTCCTGTTTGGTGGTAATTTTATATTCACCATGTTCTGATCCTTCTTAAGGGTTGCCATCATTTAAAACTCCTAGAGGCTATAAAAAAGATTTCCCAGTTACACAAATACAGGATATAATTTACATAGCCTTCATAAGGAGATAAACCATGGCAAAATCATTATTAAGTACTACTCAAGGTTAGAAATGTTGAGATTAATTCTATTTGTTCTATATGGAAAGATGATCAAGTGATACTATTAAGCAAACAAGTGAGTTGGAAATGATACATGACTCATTTATAGGTTCACAAAAACATACTGTATATGACCAAAGAGAAATCTAGAAGTATACTCATCAAACTACTTACTACAAATTCCCTCTGAGGAGAGAGGCAAGACTGGACTTGAAAAATCAATTGTGAAAAACCTTTCTGTAATGTTTCCATTCTGTTAAAATAAGATGCATTTATTCTTATATTTGTATAATTTAAAACTACTTAAATTACTTAAAATATGAATACACATAAAATTTCATGGCATGTGAACTATCTTTAAAAATATTATAAAATTTTTTACATATCAAAGGAATGCTATGCTATGCTAAGTCGCTTCAGTCGTGTCCGACTCTGTGCGACCCCAGAGACGGCAGCCCACCAGGCTCCCCCGTCCCTGGGATTCTCCAGGCAAGAACACTGGAGTGGGTTGCCATTTCCTTCTCCAATGCATGAAAGTGAAAAGTGAAAGTGAAGTTGCTCAGTCGTGTCCGACTCTTAGCAACCCCATGGATTGCAGCCTCTAACAGCCTCCTCCATCCATGGGATTTTCCAAGCAAGAGTACTGGAGTGGGGTGCCATTGCCTTCTCCGTATCAAAGAAAACATAAAGTTAAAAATATCTGATATCTTACCACCTAGGGATATCCACTGTTAATATTTTAGTGTGCTTCTTCTAGTCATTATTCATATTTCCAAAAAATAGAATCATGTTATGTATATCAATACAACTCTATTCTTTTCCCCTTATGTTTTCATGAATATTGTCCTATGGCATTACATATTCTTTTAAAACGTAATTCTTTTTTTAAAAAATAATGTTCATTTATTTGGCTGCGTTGGATCTTAGTTGGGCACTTGGAGTCGTCGTTGCAGCGTGTGGGCTTCTCTCTGTTTATGCACAGGCCCCAGAGTGCGTGGTCTCTGTAGCTGTGGTATGGGCTTGAGTGCTGTGCAGTGGGTGGGATCTTGGTTTCCCGACCAGGGATTGAACCCATATCCCCTGCATTGTAAGGCGGATTCTTAATCACTGTAGTTAACACCAGATACTGTGGTTTAATCACTGGATTACCAGGGAAGTTCTTCAAACATAATTCTTAAAAGCTGTATGATTTATATGTTGCAGTGAATTATGTTGCATATTAGACACCACAGTTGTTTCCTATTTTTCTTCGATTTCTATTTTTTAATCATATAAATAATTCTGAAAGTTATTCTTATTTGTGTATACTGATGTTCTGTTTTATCCTTAGATCAATTGAGATTTTGAAATTTTAAAAATATGAATATATTTAAGTTTTTGAGATTTATCATCAAATTATCTGTTAAAGGTACTGTAAAAGCTGACATTCTGGGTAGGAGTGATTTATTCACAATATTTTCTGTAAATTAGTAAAATGAAAACCCAATATTTTAAATATCTTAAAATCCTTGTAGAATATTTATATACCCCAGTTTGACATGCTGATAATCCCAAGTATATCCAGCAACAGCATAGTTAAATTGACCGAAATAGTTACTGAATGGTGAATTAACACCTGGGAGGTGACTTTGTTAAGAAAAGTGACAAGGGACTTCCGTGGTGGCCCAGTGGTTAAGACTCTTGAGTTTTCAATGCGGGGGAGACGGGTTTGATCCCTTGTTGGGAAACTCAGATTCTACACGTCACATGGCTCAGCCAAAAAAAAAAAAAAAAAAGTGAAATGACAGACTGACTTTATTGTCATCCAAAGAGAGTATATCATTTATACATACTTCCAGTTTATGATACAAAAATATGTAGTCTTTGGACAAAGGCTGAGAAACTAGAATCCTATTTTATTTATGAAATATGATTATTTACATAAGTACAAAAAGACTCACTGAATTGATAAAAATTCCTCTTTGGAAAAGGCAGTGTTCCCAAGGCATAGCAAATATCATTTTTTTTTTTTTTAAATTTTAGAGGGGCAAAAAGAGGGTCATCAGTTCAGGCCCCTGCACCCAACTCGGAACCTGGGGAGCTGTCTGGTCATTGCCCCGTTTTGTTTTATTAATTAAAAAACAATTTTTGTTCACCTTTATTGAAGGATGTTGGCTTACAATATTCTATTAGTTTCAGGTACATGACAATGATTCAAAATTTTTATAGATTATACTCCTTTTCAACTTATTATAAAATACTGATTTTATTCTCTATGTTGTTGCTATTGTTGTTCAGTCGCTCAGTCGTGTCTGACTCTTTGTGACACCATGGACTGTAGCCGGACAGGGTCCTCTGTCCATGGCGTTTCCCAGGAAAGAATACTGGAGTGGGTTGCCATTTCCTTCTCCAGGGGCAAATATCATTTTAACAAGCATTTTTTTATTGTTAATAACTAATCTGTCACACAAATTTGATTTAATAGAGATGCGGTTAACACCAGATACTTTGGCTTAAAGGCTGTGGGAACATATTTTGTGTGAAACTCCAGTTCACTGGTGACTGCCTCATTCACTGACATTCATCATATCCAGTAAATATAAATTGACACTCTGGGGTTTTACTTACTACTCTGAACTGTTCTAACTTTTGGTTGCCTTTGATAAAGAAAGGGCATTCTTTGTCGCCCGTTCGGTGACCATACCGTTTACAGCGCCAACCTAAAATAAAGACAAAGGGATATATTTCTTTAAGATAATATATCTTTACTTAATTAAGATAAAGCATCAGATCATATTAAAGATAAAAAGCAAATATAATTAATGAAAAGAGAGAAACTAACTACTTCCTCAAGTATCCTTTAATTGCAGAGTTTTAGAAGTGAACCAAGTACTTACTAAATAATTCCATGCAAAAAACAAAGTGTGATTTTTTTTTCAACTGGGCTATAGGTTGAACTGTGTCATCCCCTTTGCTTTCCCACTGTACTGAAAGTCCTAACCACTAGTACCTCAGAATGACCTTACTGGGAGACAGGATTTTTACAGAGGCCTGGAATATATCCTTTCCACACCAGCCCTCAGAACACCTTGACCTTGGATCATGAACCTCCAGAACTGTGAGACAAGAAACTTCTTGTTTAAGTCATGCAGTCTGTGGGACTTTGTTACAGCAGAACTAGCAAACTAAACAGGCATTCAGCAACTCCAACTAAGGTCAGGAAGCAGGAACAGGAATTATAGGTAGGATTAGCCAATTTTGCTCCATGCTGGTAGCTAATGAAAATATGTAGCGACAGGGAAATATTTCCTTCTTCACATTTCAATCTGAGAGTTGGTAGTAGGAAACCACTGGGAAACGAATGAAGTTTAGGGATTCTCTGACCTGCCCCTTCTGCATCTCCCCACTATTTTGAGTTAGTTCCACCTGGGGAAGAAGAAATGCATTCAATACAAATGCAGTCCCCTTCAAACAAATGTCTGTCTTTATGACAAAAGGAGAAATTTTATATGCCATAAATTGATGTGCGGTATCAAGAAGGACCCATATGATCTGTGATCAAAACCTCTACTAAAGGAGAGGTGATACTTGTTACTCAAAGTGTGGTCAGTGGACCAGCAAGACTGGCATCACCTGGGAGCTTGTTGGAAATAGAGAGTATCAGGCCCACCCCAAGTTTGAGAAGCTCTGCTTTAGATAACACTAGGATCATGGAAATCAATGCCAATAGGGTTATGTGTACATGTATTTTTCCATCTGGGATGGATAAAAGTTTTGTGAAGTCTTAAGCTAACATAAATTAAGGAGAAGAAGGGCTTTTTTGGGGTCACGGAGAATCTTGACTTGGTAAATTTTACAGCAAGACAGGACCACTTTTGGGACTCCAAAGGCCTTTCGAAGGTGCAAGGAAGGGGTCCTAAAGCTTAAGCTTATTAACTTCATGTAAAACTGGTTCTGGTCCAGACTAAACACTTTTAATTTGCATGTCAGTGAAAAGAACAATAAAATGGAAAGTGAAGCACAACTAACTACCCCATTAAGGAGAGGAGTGATTTTTAAACTTAATTTTTAAAAAAGGAAATATAATCAGTTTAATACATGATTCAACTCTAAAAATAATAAACACAATTTATTTAGTTAAATTTATGATATAACTATTACTGGGGAAATGAGATAGGTAGGGCATGTGTATGAGATGGGATGGAGGAAGAAAAAAGGAGCTGAGTTCTGGTCTCCTACAGTTAGAAATGAGCAGATAATAAGGAAATCGGAAAAATCAAGGGTCAGGAATGTAATCCTGTTATCAAGATACATGGGGATAAACTTAAAAATAACCTTTTTAAAAGAGGTTGAGGTGAGAGGAATGCAGGAAAGGGAGAAGAACTGCTATTTTAATTGTGTGCATGAAGGATCTTTGTACAAACAAATACCTTCAAAGGCAGCAGTACCCCTTCTTCAAATGCCATCTTATGCTAGTGCAGTGGATAGTGTGCACACAGCTCCACCTGGTCCAGACCCACCCTGTGTGGCCCACAGCTCCTCTCAGGTCACCTGGGGAAACCTTAACACCACTAATGAGGACACGCTGAGGTGAGACCCCAGGAGACCCCAGGGGACCCAAGGTCACCCAAGGTGACCCCCAATGCATCCTTCGCCCCCACAGCATTGCTACATGGAATATCCTTTCTGTTACAGGAACATTACTGAAGCATAGACTCTGCAAGCAGCTACAGTCCTGTGGAAGACCACCGCCCTTGCAGCCAGAAGCCCTGGACCCAAGGCGCTGCTCTGCCGCTTACCCCAGACACTGACTAACACACCAAGGGGGCTTCCTCATCTGTTGCCTAGAGATCATGCCCTGACTTCAACAGCATGGTGTGAGAATGAATTAAAAGGAGTGAACTCGTTTGTAAACAGTGGTCTATAACTTGCGTGAATTGAGGGTGTTACTTGAAACCTTTCCATGCTCACACTGCATGACTTTGACTTCTTTCCCGAGTGGCATCCAAAGTCCTTTGGTTGGTGCATGGGCCAGAAACTCCCTGGCATGTTCATTGCCTGGGACATCTGGTATACAGTCTTCTGGCTTAGTCTCATCTTCCTGAAAAAGGAAAGAGTGTGTAAGCTCTATGGCAAAAAAAGCACCAGAGCCCTCTCCCACCTGCTTGAGAACACAGCACTGCCTGGCTTGCTCATGGGCTGGAGATTCCTATGTCATCATGTTATCCTCTGAAGAGCTGGAAAGACAAATTATAACTGAGAAAGAAAATATAAGTAACTATTCCAGAAGAGCTAGCCTACCACAAAAACAAAGTAGCTGTTCTTAGAGAAAAGTCACTAGTGTTTACACAGGGATGATCTGTGAGCTCCAAGTTCTAATTCTAGATCACAAAAATTAGATTCTAAGATCACAAAAAATTTTCTGCTAACTTAGAAGCTTTGTGGAATGAGGCAGAAGATAGAATTAAACAAGGTTTTCTGAAACAATAAAAACAATGTGTCAGAGTAAAATAGATTATTAGACCTTGAAGGCCACTGTCACATTCTATAATCTCATACATACTGTATTTGTGAGATGCATTTTCACCACCAAATAACTGCATTGTATAATTAAGGTGCTGGTTTTTTACATTATGATTTTTTCACGTTTCCAGGAATATTACATTTATAATGGAAGAATGTTTCTTAAAAATTTTTTTTTTAAAGTTAAAAGCTCCTGGAGAAGAAAATGGCAACCCACTCCAGTATTCTTGCCTGGAAAATCCCATGGACAGAGGAGCCTGGCAGGCTACAGTCCACAGGGTTGCAAAAGTCGGACACGACTTAGCAACTAAACCACCACCACCAGTTATCTAATTTATATATACCCTCATGTTTCTACTCAGTTGTGTCTGACTCTGTGACCCCATGGACTGCAGCCTACCAGGCTCCTCTGCCCATGGGATTTAAAAATAAAATAAAATAAAATAAAGTTAAAAGCTACCAAACAGGAAAGGTTACTTTGACCTTAAGTCCTCTAAGTCTCACTCCCAGAAAAACATGCTGACACTGTGGCCGGGGTGCTGGAGGAGGGACTCTGCACCAGGCGGGGCTGGACTGGACGGATTCACATGTCCTCACACTCCACTGTTCTCTGAACTGATGACATTCAAGAAAGCAGCAATGGAGCATCACAGAAGGAACACGGGGCAGCAGAGCTTCGAGAAGATGCAGTCGCAAGGGAGACAGACAGAAGGGGAGCGAGCGCTGAGGACACCCAGGGGGCCTGCAGTGGTGTCTTAGGGACATGTTCTTAATGTCTCTAAGAACAGACATAAAAAATCTGTTTTAGGCAGATTAAACTTCTGCAAAGGCACGGACGACAAAGCCCAAAGTGCACGAACTGACTGCCATCTGCAGAGAAGAGACAGGACTACCATAAAGGAGCTTCAAACCTTAAGCAGCTGTTTTTCATAACAAGTGACTGAGTCTGAGTTCTGGTCAAATCTGTCTCAGAGAAAAACCCAAAATACAAACTTTACACTGACCTTGATAAACCCAGGAGGAGGTTTTTCATAACTAGAAGGAAAAAAAAAAAAAAAAACTGGTCATCAACCATTGTTCATAGGAACATAACACATTTCAATCACCAAAAAGCAACTACAGGCCAAAATAAAAAAGGTTATTTTTAGTAAAAACTAAAACAGTATAACTTTTAAAAACAGTTAATAAAATAGGCCCAGCAGTCAGAGATGTTATGTTAATATGAATAAACTGATGCTGTATCACATCCTGCTGGGATGCAGCACTTAAATTGACCAAATAATAACTAACTTGGTGTCTAAGGACAATGATTTTATATTTAGAGGAAGGGAAATCAAGAGACTGCAGGGAAAATGTGAGGGAAGAAGAGACTTGAGCTAATTATGGTTCCAATCTGTCATTGCACTTGTGGGTGATTTACCTACCATAACTTCCAACTTCCGTAACACTGTGAGGCTCATGGGGGTGGCAAGTGTGAGTGCTCTAAGAAGGATGGGGACTGCACAACGGGGAGGGAGCTAAGCCAGAGGGAAGGGTCTGCCAGAGTGGAAGCAGGTGGGGGTGATCCATCCCAGAGGCTCCCCCTTGCCCCAGCTCTGGATTCAAGATCCTCTCCACTGGCCTGTGGTGTTCGCAGAGCACACTGACACTTGCTCCGCAGCTCTCTGACTGCCCTTTATGCCCCTACTGACCCCTCTGGACTCAAGGATGTAGGGCAATCGGTGGCCCTCAACTACTGCTAGAGAAGCAGATGACTGTGTGCAAAAGTACTTTCCCTTCCACCAATATAGCTCTCAGACCCTCAGGTTCTGAGGACGCAAATCATGCCTATGCTCCCAACTCATTTCCACTTTTCATTATTTTGCTGGAACTTGGGGAAAAGGCTTCTGGTGCCAAATCTACAAAAGCAGCACCCACCGCTCCTGTCCTTTAAAAAAAAAACAACAAACTAATTTTAAAACTTGAAATGGAATTAACATATAACACTGTATTACTTTCAGGTGTAATTATGTTCAGTTTCAAGCACTGACACATTTTAGACTATGCAATGCAGAGCGTGGGTGTCTGGCTTTTAAAGGTGACTGCCTAATGGATATAACCCCCTTCTTAAAAAAGAATGTAGTTGGAAAAAGAGGTAGGATAACTGAACAGCTCAGGTCTTTTCAATGCCTCTCTAGTGGAATTTTACTGAGAGAGGGCATCGAGGTGCTATGACTGGTTAAAATGCTATCTTGACTCCAACAACTTGGAAATTGGGGAGCCCCAAAGTTGCTGCACACAGAAGGTGAATTTAGAGATGACTAATTTTCTGAATTTTATACACTGAAAATGTCATCAGGAAAACAATAAATTCTAAAATGGCTAATCACCTAATAGTCAAATAGATACGGATTATCCTAAAACTAGACCAAAATAGTTTAAGTTAAAGCAAGAAAGCAGTAGTGTAGAGGACAGAGTGTTTGGTATGGTTCTATTTGTGTGTATGGGAAAAGGGATATTATACATATACATAAGATATCACCTGAGGGAGGGAGCTTTTTTTTTCACTTACATTTATTTACATGCAAATACACTGCCTCAAACAATGTTTTTTTTTAATTACAAAAGAAAAATGAAATTAACATTATCTTCCTCACACCTATGTTGCTATAAGTCCAGGCTAATAAATTTCTGAGAGAGAAACCAAAGGACTTAGGGGCAAAAAAAGGCCACTAATAGGCTGTTAGCTCATTTCTATTATAGAGTTACATAGGAAGCATTTTTGTTTTAAACATTTCAATGTCACTTGTTTGTTTCAGGAATCATATCCTCACTCCTACTCTAACCAACTTGCTATTTCCTCCTACCAAAGAAAAGAACAGGAGGATGAAACTAAACTTTAAGGTGATACTGAAAGTTCAGTTTAGAAACTTACTCCCTGCAGAAGTAACCACTCAACAATCACCACACCCACAATGCTCAGTACCAGACGGAAGAACTGAGCCTCTCAGGGTACTCCTAAAGAAATCTAGAAAGCCATAAAGGTTGAAACTGCTCTTAAAAAACTTCCATGTAACTCTGGACAGAGGTCCTCCATAGCTTGGGACCCCCAAAATGGAGTGGCCAGTTCAAATCTAAACCTAAGTCAGCCTGCCCTAATGGGAAATGCTTCGCGTCAAGGAAACCTAGTATATACCAATCACAATCCTTCAGCCCAGGGTACCTAGCTTAGTTTAGCTTACCCTAGATAAGAGGACGTGCAAGCTTTGTAAAGAAATCCCTGACTCCCTAGCCAATCATGCCCTATTTTCAAGTCGCCTCTTGAAACGCCCTGTAAAACTTGCTCCTGTCCAAAATAACTGGGAAGAGTGTTCCACTGCGGATGAAACACTGCACTTCCTCAATCTATGGATTGTTTTTCCCTTGAACAAAGGACATCAAACAGCAAAGTGTGGCAGTTTTGTCTTTTGAGCAGCAGCAGGACTGTCCTGATAAAAGAGATGTTTTAGTTTTTGAAGTAGAAAACCCTAAAGACATAGCATTAATGTTACTAATGAATGGCTGCTGACGGACTGTATCACCTGCCCAATTTATACACATTTCTATTATCCCTCCATTATGGGCTTCCCTGGTGGCTCAGATGGTAAAGAATCCGCCTGTAATGCAGGAGACCTGGGTTTGAACCCTGGGTTGAGAAAATCCCCTGGAGAAGGGAAAAGGTACCCACTTCAGTGTTCTGGCCTGGAGAAGTCCATGAACAGTCCATGGGGTCGCAAACAGTTGGACACGACAGAGCGAATTTCACTCTCTCTCCATTATTCTTATTAAAAGAGGCCATACCTGCGACATGCCACAGCTTTCCACTGGAAAATATTTCAGCAATTTGCTTTGGAGATACCATATCTAAAAAGCTTTGAACCATACCTAAAAGGCTAATTCTGTTTATACCCAGTTGTTCAAATGAAGTGACATTCAGCTTAAGAGCCACAGGAGGCCAGGCTCCAAGAAAGCATGCATTTTGTGTCAAAGCTCCCAGAGGTTAGTAATGAAGGATTAACCCTTTGGGGGCCTTTTCTTACATCATTGTCTCAGCAATCATGAGAAGGTAGGCAGTGAGAAGTGCCTGTAACAAATAAGTCAAATAACTTATTGAACATCAAACTTAGAATCTAAGTTTGACCTCTAAAGCTGATTATAGAAGGAAAAAACAGAAGGGAATCGAAAGGGTCATTAATCCAACTTTCCACCTTATATTTAAATCTCCTTTACAACCCACCCTTCTCTCAGTGGTCATCTGGACTCTCCTCCAACCCTTGGGAGCTTGGGAAGCACACTGCCTTCCAAGTCAGGCCACGCTGACTCAGGTCCTAATTCTTTTTGAGCTGGAACTGGCCTCCTAGTAGCTTTCATCCTTATCCCTGGTGAAAAATCCTAAGGACCAGAGAGAACAAGTCTAGGCTCTCTTCTACCTGACAGCTCCTCCCGAGTAGTTAGGAGCCAGGCCCTCACCCCACTTTACTTCTCTTCGTCACCGCACGAACATTACGGGACTGGGCTTTCTCTTTCCTTATTAATAGCAAAAGATGAAAAGGACGGGGATTTTAACCAGTTCACAGTGCACCCCCTGACCTGAGAGCGGGAAGGACCAGGGCGCTCAGTCGCACTTCCAGGTTTAGTCCCCGAATACTGACCGAGCACCGCTGCCGCCGCACGAGGACTAAAACCGCCGCTTCCTGCGGAGGAAGCGCCCGCCGCCACCGCTCGCGTCCCGGACGAGGCTCGGGGGAGGAGCCTTCCTCCCTCCCGCCAGCCGCTGGGAGTCTAGGGTCCCGCCGCCCGGGATCAAAACCGGCTCTCGGCTCGCCGGGGTCTGAGGGGCTCACCGGCCCACCCCCAGGTGTCCAAGGATCCCGTCTAAAGCGCCGACCGCGAGCGGACCCTGCCGCGCGACCCGGGCCCCGATCCATTCCTAGCATTAGTCGGAGACGGAGACGGGCGTGACGGACTCACAAGGACTCTAGGTGCTTGAGCTGCTGCAGCTGCTGCGCGTC
>NW_011489342.1:100855-101187 GCF_000754665.1 Bison bison bison | reverse complement strand
GCCCTCAATATTTCCCAGCATCAGGGTCTTTTCCAATGAGTCAGTTCTTCGCATCAGATAGCCAAAGTACTGGAGTTTCAGCTTCAGCATCAGTCCTTCCAATGAATATTCAGGACTGATTTCCATTAGGATAGACCGGTTGGATCTCTTTGCAGTCTAAGGGACTCTCAAGAGTCTTCTCCAACACCACAGTTCAAAAGTATCAATTATTCTGCACTCAGCCTTCTTCATGGTCCAACTCTCACATCCATACATGACTATGGGAAAAACCATAACTTTGACTAGATGGACCTTTGTTGGCAAAGTAATGTCTCTGCTTTTCAATATGCTGT
>NW_011489342.1:100242-100737 GCF_000754665.1 Bison bison bison | reverse complement strand
GGGCCCCTCATGGAGTCGGGCAACTTCTTCGCCATCTCCAACCCGGGAGGCCAGGAAACCTGTGCAAGTCCATTTTGTATCTCCCCGTGGCTAGGCACACAGGAGCTGCTCGTTACCCATTAGTAGGATGCACTCAGTTTTTGAAGAAAGCGAGGCTTCCATGGAAATTTTTCAGTTTTCCAAAACTTGTGAGCCATGCGATGTGTCAGTTCAGTTCAGTTGCTCAGTCGTGTCCGGCTCTGTGCGACCCCATGGACTGCAGCACACGCCAGGCTTCTCTGTCCTTCACCAACTCCCAGAGCTTGCTCAAATTCATGTCCATCCAGTCAGTGATGCCATCCACTCATCTCATTCTCTGTCGTCCCCTTCTCCTCTTGCCCTCAATATTTCCCAGCATCAGGGTCTTTTCCAATGAGTCAGTTCTTCGCATCAGATAGCCAAAGTATTGGAGTTTCAGCTTCAGCATCAGTCCTTCCAATGAATATTCAGGACTGA
>NW_011489342.1:90678-100142 GCF_000754665.1 Bison bison bison | reverse complement strand
ATGGTCCAACTCTCACATCCATACATGACTATGGGAAAAACCATAACTTTGACTAGATGGACCTTTGTTGGCAAAGTAATGTCTCTGCTTTTCAATATGCTGTCTAGATTGGTCATAGCTTTTCTTCCAAGGGGCAAGAATCTTTTAATTTCATGGCTGCAATCACCATCTGCAATGATTCTGGAGCCCAAAAAAATAGTCAGCCACTGTTTCCGCTGCTTATCCATCTATTTACCATGAAGCGATGGGAACGGATGCCATGATCTTAGTTTTCTGAATGTTGAGTTTTAAGCCAACTTTTTCACTCTCCTTTCATCAAGAGGCTCTTTAGTTCTTCTTCGCTTTCTGCCATAAGGGTGGTGTCATCTGCACATCTGAGGTTATTGATATTTCTCCTGGCAATCTTGATTCCAGCTTGTGCAGTCTGGCATTTCTCATGATGTACTCTACATATAAGTTAAATAATCAGGGTGACTCTATACAGCCTTGATGTACTCCTTTCCCAATTTGGAACCAGTCTGTTGTTCCATGTCCAGTTCTAACTGTTGCTTCTTGAGTGCCATACAGATTTTTCAGGATGCAGGTAAGGTGGTCTGGTAGTCCCATCTCTCTAAGAATTTTCCACAGTTTGTTGTGATCCACACAGTCAAAGGCTTTGGTGTAGTCAATTAAGCAGAAGTAGATATTTTTCTGGAACTCTCTTGCTTTTTCGATGATCCATGCGTCATATAGTCAGTGTAATATATTGAATTCAGGTAAGATTTGGGTTCTGGAAATGAAAAGCCAGTATATACTGTGCACTCTTTATGTCATTGAACCAAGCTCTTAATAGTATAATAGTTCATTTAATTAAAAAACTATAACAAGTGCTGTTACCACCCATGTGTATTATCTTTATTTAGTGATAAAGAGGCCCAGAGAGCTCAGTGATTTGCACAAGGAAACAACTAGTAGGTCATGGAAAGTGAAAGTGAAGTCGCTCAGTTGTGTCCCATTCTTTTTGACCTAATGGACTGTAACCTACCAGGCTCCTCTGTCCATGGGATTTTCCAGGCAAGAGTACTGGAGTGGGTTGCCATTTTCTTCTCCAGAACCAGGATGCAAAAGTGTTAGGTGCTTAGCTAGGTTGTGCTTTGAAACTGTATGTGATATATAATTTTTTCAGCCTTGAAATAATGGAAGAAACTGCAGAGGAAGTAAAAATAACAGCATAAGGGAAATACTTGCGGAAATATTCAAACCGTTAATGCCACAAAATATGAAGAACTTCTTCAAATTTATCCAGGAAAATACAAACACACAGAAGCTATGCATAGACATCTGAAATGATACTGACATATGCCCTGGAACTTGGAAATGATCTTTTCCTCTAACAATGAAGCCAATAAGAATTGTTGAATGAATGTAGATTTAGCCATTCACGTGTAACTGATCATGACCTTATGGGGCCTTCCCAGGATAGATCTCTCCCCATATCCTCTGCCAAAGCTCCTGTTTGAAGTACTCAGAAAATAGTATCTCATGGATATTTCCTGAGTTTTTCAGATGCTAAAAACTGCCACAAAATGGAAGATATTAACTACTTGATTATCACGAGCCCAAGTCCCCATTGCATAGGAGCTAATCACATACCTTGGGACACCTCCCCCCAACTTTGCCTTTAAAATTGCCTTTTGCTGAAACATTTCGAGGAGTTCAGGGTTTTTTATTTTATCTTTTTTTGAGCACCTTTGACCCATTCTCCTTGAATGGTTTTGTAATAAAACTTTCTCTGCTCTGAGTTCTGACATTTGGGTCTGGCCTATCTGCCTGCACTGCAGGAGACCCGGGTTCAATCCTTGGGTCCGAAAGATCCTCTGGAGAAGGAAATGGCAACCCATTCCAATATTCTTGCCTGGGAAATCCCATGGACAGAGGATCCTGGCAGGCTACAGCTCATGGGGTCACAAAGAGTTGGATACGGCTGAAAGACTAACAGTTTCAGTTTCACTGTGCTAAAGGCACACACACTTGCATTCCGCAACAATGGAAGTTATCTGGGCCAATGAGTGACGTATATGATGATGCCTTTTAAGACATTCAAATACAGTCAAGAAAAATGACAGGCTTTGGGAGCTGTGATTTACAAACAAAGGAAATGTAATCGCGTTGCAGGAAGAAGTTGGTCTACAGAATCAAGAAGAGGAGAACCAAGGAAAGAAATCAGGTAGTGTTTTTCCAGGGTTGTTGTTATTGAGCAGAAAATTCTGGGGAGTTCCAGAATATGCACAGTACGTATTCCTTCCTTTTTGAGGTGAACATGTACTGGGCCAGCAGCACCCCAGTCATTAGGGCGCACACACTTGAGCTCACCCTCGCCAAAGTTGCTTCTTCCATGGACCTGACCTTCTGCGCCTCTCGGTTCAAGAGAAGAGGTCGCTGGGTGGGATGCTCTGGCCCGGAAACCTACTGGGACTCCGCCCTCCGCCCCGCCCAGCCCCGCCCCAACCCCGCCTAACCCCGCCTCGCCCTGCCCCGCCGCGCCCGAGCCCCGCCCCGCCCTAGCCACGCCTCCGTGGAAAGCCCCACCCACGGGCGACGGGGACTGAGCCTGGATTGGGGGCGTGGCTTCGTCCGCGCCAGAGGCGGGAGGCGGGTTTCCTTAGAGCCCGCGTCCAAGTCTGAGGACAGAAAACGGGAATCAAATTAATTCTGTCTCACCGCTAATGAGGAGTAGGCAATGGTTCGCTCCAGCTCCGCCCAGTAGAAATCTGATTCCAACAATCAGGAAAAATTCTCTGTCTTCCGCGCTCCGGAGACACTCAGGACTACAACCCCCAGAAGGCATTGGGACTCTGATATCTGACTTGCGCAGTAGCGTTCGTTGTAAAGTGCTATGACAACAGGGCGAAGATGGCTTGGAGTTAGGCTTGAATCGGGAGGTGTCCCTTCCGCCGCTGCTGTCCTTTTTCTGCTACATCCCGCTCACTGCCTCCTTCATCATTTCCTCTTCTTTGTGAGCAGCATTACTTCCCTCTGTTCTCTCCTGCCTGATCTCTGCCACGGACTGATACCGTTTTTCCTGCTCGTCTCTGAGGGTGACAGAGAGAGGATGCGGGAGAGCTACTTGATGGGATCACTCCAACTCCGTGGAGCTGGTGGTGCTACCTGGTGAGACGCTGTCTTTGCCTGGGTCGTGGAATAAGTTGGATCAGGAGAACGAGAAGAAGTAGTAAGGATTGCTTTTCTCTGCGACGTCCGATCTTGCTCGTCGTTCCAGCCCTGGGACCCTGGCAGACATTCTTAAAGGGAAATCTGTAGAGACTGCGAAGGACGGTGGGGCAGGACCCACCTGATTCAGCATCAGGTAAGGAAGTATGTCTAGAATTAAACATCGGATTCATGAATGCCCTTTCCGTGTTTTATTTTGCTTTATATATTTTTTTTGATCAGATTGATTCTCTGATGCCATGTAATGGTTTGGGGAGATAGAGGATAACAGGTTTCTTATGGAATATGCATTCAAAAGAAAACAACCAGAACAGTGTGTGTGTGTGTGTGTGATCCTGTGAATGTCGAAAAAGGGTGATACGAATTTTTAAAGATTCCATTCAGGAGTGTCACATGGTGCACAAGCATTCTCCTGTGACACTTCAACAGGTCTTCTGAACAAATGGTCAAAGCAGTTCCCAGCCTGTGACTGAAGTAGGATGCATGTACTAATAGCCCTTAATTCCTTCTTGCAATAGGATTATTCCTTCTCCTTCTCTCTTTACACTGCAGACCACAGCAGTTTAGATGAACTGAAGTGATCTCTCTTCCCCAGTTCAGTGCCGTGCAATTGACTCCAATTTTGAGGATCTTTCCTGCCTGCCCGCCCTCCCGCATCCATCTCACTTTTACTTTAAAAATGAAACCATATCACAGACATCCACAATTTGAGGATGCTGGAGGGAAAAGGATGAGTCTTAGCTAAAGTCTGAGTATTCAGAGAGGGAGAGATTTTTCTAACCTCTTTACGTATTTGCTGCAAATACGTAAAGAGATTACTTGTTGAAGATTTTTTGGTGAATAGATTGAACTATTATTTAGAATAATATATAAAAGAAACTTTGTAAATTCTGCAAATGATTTACAAGTTATAATGTTAAGGAATTTTTTATTTTTTATAATTATGAGTAATTGTTGTTCTTAAATTACAACCACACATTTATGTTTTTGGTGAGACTTCTGGATGGAAACCTTCTTTGAAGGGACAAAAAAAATCCAGTATCAATAGGGTATAGTAATTTTTAAAGCTTTGCAACTTTTGAAGTTTGTAGCAGATCTTATCCCTCAGGATAAGGAATTTCTGAAAAATTATTGAAACACAAAGCATTCTTGCTGATTAATGAAAAGTTACTATCATTCTTTTCAACTTCAGTTTAAATCTTCGTTCCAGAGGGACCATCATTCACATTCACATTTGTAATTTTTTTTGTCTTGCTCGGAACATACCATAACCACCACCAGCACTACTGCTATTACTACTTCGAGGTTACTACTGACACTTCTCTGACATTTATTGAATGCTTCCTATGGATTGGACATTGGTGTAAGTAGTTACATGTGTTAGGCTATTTTATTCTCCCATCTTCCCAGAACAACTGGGAATCTAGAGGAAGAGGGACTTGTCTAAAGCCATACAGTTGAGGTCTGTCAAACTCCTTCTCCTGTGATCTTTCATCTTTTGTGGCTTTTATTAAAATTCTCGCATTGAGTCTATAATATTGTCTTCAAAAGCAACATTCTTCTAACTCTGTGCATTTGTTATCTTGCCTGGACTGGAAGACCTGACCAATGTTTTCCAAAATTCGAGGCAGCACTAGCATGACATGGAGAAAATAAAGCTGCTGAAATGGAAAGCAGTAGTGTCAGTGTCTTAGCCTCCTAATTTCAGCCTCTGCCATCTCACCCACGTGTTCCTTCCAGAAGATTCTTGGGGTTATTATTGCCACAGCTGTTCATCTAGCCATCCTTCCATATTTTAGGACTAAGCAAATGAGGTATTAAAACACCCACGTCTTAAATGAAAACTAAATCTGAGTAAACTAGGTGTGGGAGATAACATATATATAAGTATTAAAAACAAAAAAAAAAGTATTAAAAACAAAAAAAAAGTGAGAAGTGTGGAAGAGAATTTCTGGAGGTTAAGGGATAAAGAGATGAGTTCTTATTTAATATTCTAATAAGGTCTAAGAAATCAGTCTTTTGTGGCTATTTATAATATGCATCTGTTAAAACCTTCTACTTATTGTTTTCTAATCATCCTTTAAAATTTTAATTAAATATGGGAGATACTTTCCTGAAGTCTGAACTCACAGTGATTAGAATTAATGCTAACAGAGTTATAGCTTTTTAATTGTTGTGAGGTGGCTGCACTTATCTGTAAGTAGATAGTCTGGCTTTGGGTGTTACTTCCAACTTCTTGCTATTGATAGTTGTGATCGCTTGGGCAGGTTTCTTAGCCTCTCTTTGTTCAAGAATACCTATAAAATAGTATCTATGGTTTACTTTGTAGTAGCTTTGTTATGAAGATTAGAATACTTGCAAAGCACTTAGAATGGTACCTGGGGCCTTGGTAAAGGCTTAGTAAGTGTTAGCTATTATTTTCTTTTCTAGTGAAGGGAGATGATAGCCATGAAAAACCTGATATTTGGTTTTTATTTTACATTTATTTAAAAACAGAAAAGGGCTTCCCTGATAACTCAATGGGTAAAGAATCCGCCTACAATGCAGGATACAAAGGAGATGCAGGTTCTATCTCTGGGTCAGGAATATTCCCTGGAGGAGGAAAATGGCAGCCCATTCAAAAATTCTAGGCTGAAGAATCTCATGGACAGAGGAGCCTGGTGGGCTACAGTCTAAAGGGTGACAAAGAGTCGAACACAACTAAGTGACTAAGCACAACAGGCAAAAAACAGAAAATCATTAAGGAGCTGGAAATCAACACTGAATGAATAGGGGGTAAAATGCAAATTCTTATTTCTTACTTTTATTGAAGACAAATAAAATTAAAATCAACTTATGCATATTAAACTTTTGTTATTTGGAATATTTTAAATTTGTTTTTGCAACAAAAAAGCCAGATTTCATGGCTGAAAATGCCTTATTACCATTGTTCCTTTCTTCCTTTCCTGCCAGTAATAGACCTCTGCCATCCAACTGCTTACCTTAATATGTTAAAGTCAAGACCTGTATGTTTTTGAACTTGGAAAATGAATTAGGATTTTATATGAGTTTTAATTTATGGTTAATTTTTTTCTCTGTCAATGGGGTAGGATGTCCTTCTAGGAGAAAGGGTAGAATTTATTTTGCTAATCTTCTGAATTTAATTTGCCAACCTATTGTTCTTCTGAAAGAGTGGTAAATGTGGCCAAAATACAGGAGTATCCTAATTTAAAAAAGGTGAAACTTTGGGACTTCCTTTTGATCCAGTGACCAGGACTCCATGCTCCCAATGCAGGGGGCCTGGGTTCGATACCTGGTTAGGGAACTGGATCTCACACGATGCAAGTAAAGATCCCACATGCTGCAATGAAGTTTGAAGATCCTACGTGCCACAAGTAAGACCCAGTGCAGCCAAATAAAAAATAAAACACTGAGCGACTGAACTGAATTGAACTGATTTTAGAAAATGAAAAATAAAAATAAAGGCACTCAATTATTAAAAAGAGTAAAATATTATTTTATTATTTTTTATTATGGGAGATTTTAAACATAAACAAAAACACAAATAATAGTAAAGCAATCCCCCATGTGTTCATCACTATATACTCTTTAAAAAATATCAGCTTTATTGAAATATAATTCACATGCCATACAATTAAACTGTTTAATGTATACAATTCAATTTTGTAAATCTATTCACAGATATGTGCAACCATCAGTTGCATGACAGTAAATCTTAGAATATTTTTATCACCTCAGAAAGAAACCTTGTACCCTGTGCTTATAACTTTCCTGTCTTCTCCTCTCCTTCAAACCTAAGAAACCACCAATTTACTTTGTCTCTATGGATTTGTGTATTCTGTACATTTTATATACATGGAATCACATAATATGTGGTCTTTTGTGATTGGCTTCTTTCTCTTGAAGTAATGTTTTCAAGTTTCATCCATGTTGCAGCATATATTAGTTACTCCATTCCTTTCATCACGAATGTTCTACTGAATGGCTATGCTACTTTGCATTTACATATTCATTAATTGGTAGGCAATTGGGTCATTTCCACCTTTTGGGTATTATGAGTAAGGCTCCTATAAGCATGAGTTTATTTCTGAACTCTCAGTTCTTTTTCATTTATCTATGTCTACTCATATGCTATAGACAGAATATGGTCCACTGGAGAAGGGAATGGCAAACCACTTCAGTATTCTTGCCTTGAGACCCCATGAACAGTATGAAAAGGCAAAATGATAGAATACTGAAACAGGAACTCCCCCGGTTGGTAGGTGCCCAAATTGCTGCTGGAGATCAGTGGAGGAATAACTCCAGAAAGAATGAAGGGATGGAGCCAAAGCAAAAACAATACCCAGTTGTGGATGTGACTGGTGATAGAAGCAAGGTCCGATGCTGTAAAGAGCAATATTGCATAGGAACCTGGAATGTCAGGTCCATGAATCAAGGCAAATTGGAAGTGGTCAAACAAGAGATGGCAAGAGTGAATGTCAACATTCTAGGAATCAGCAAACTGAAATGGACTGGAATGGGTGAAATTAACTCAGATGACCATTATATATACTACTGTGGGCAGGAATCCCTTAGAAGAAATGGAGTAGCCATCATGGTCAACAAAAGAGTCCGAAATATAGTACTTGGATGCAATCTTGAAAATGACAGAATGATCTCTGTTCGTTTCCAAGGCAAACCATTCAATATCACAGTAATCCAATCTGTGCCCCAACCAGTAACGCTGAAGAAGCTAAAGTTGAATGGTTCTATGAAGACCTACAAGACCTTTTAGAACTAACACCCCAAAAAGATGTCCTTTTCATTATAGGGGAATGGAATGCAAAAGTAGGAAGTCAAGAAACACCTGGAGTAACAGGCAAATTTGGCCTTGGAATACAGAATGAAGCAGGGCAAAGGCTAATAGAGTTTTGCCAAGAGAACGCATTGGTCATAGCAAACACCCTCTTCCGACAACACAAGAGAAGACTCTACACATGGACGTCACCAGATGGTCAACACCGAAATCAGAGTGATTATATTCTTTGCAGCCAAAGATGGAGAAGCTCTATACAGTCAGGAAAAACAAGACTGGGAGCTGACTGTGGCTCAGATCATGAACTCCTTATTGCCAATTTCAGGCTTAAATTGAAGAAAGTAGGGAAAACCACTAGACCATTCAGGTATGACCTAAATCAAATCTCTTATGATTATACAGTGGAAATGAGAAATAGATTTAAGGGACTCGATCTGATAGAGTGCCTGATGAATTATGGACGGAGGTTTGTGACGTTGTACAGGAGATGGATTAAGACCATCCCCATGGAAAAGAAATGCAAAAAAGTAAAATGGCTGTTGGGGGACGTCTTACAAATAGCTGTGAAAAGAAGAGAAGCGAAAAGCAAAGGAGAAAAGGAAAGATACAAGCATCTGAATGCAGAGTTCCAAAGAATCTCAGGGAGAGATGAGAAAGCCTTCCTCAGTGATCAGTGCAAAGAAATAGAGGAAAACAACAGAATGGGAAAGACTAGAGATCTCTTCAGGAAAATTAGAGATACCAAGGGAACGTTCCATGCAAAGATGGGCTCGCTAAAGGACAGAAATCGTATGGGCCTAACAGAAGCAGAAGATATTAAGAAGAGGTGGCAAGAATACACAGAAGAACTGTACAAAAAAGATCTTCACTACCAAGATAATCATGATGATGTGATCACTCACCTAGAGCCAGACATCCTGGAATGTGAAGTCAAGTGGGCCTTAGGAAGCATCAATATGAACAAAGCTAGTGGAGGTGGTGGAATTCCAGTGGAGCTATTTCAAATCCTAGAAGATGATGCTGTGAAAGTGCTGCACTCAATATGCCCTCAAATTTGGAAAACTCAGCAGTGGCCACAGGACTGGAAAAGGTCAGTTTTCATTGCAATCGCAAAGAAAGGCAGTGCCAAAGAATGCTCACACTACCACACAATTGCACTCATCTCACACGCTAGTAAAGTAATGCTCAAAATTCTCCAAGCCAGGCTTCAGCAATACATGAGCCATGAACTTCCAGATGTTCAAGCTGGTTTTAGAAAAGGCAGAGGAACCAGAGAGCAAATTGCCAACATCCACTGGATCATGGAAAAAGCAAGAGAGTTCCAGAAAAACATCTACTTCAGCTTTATTGACTATGCCAAAGCCTTTGACTATGTGGATCACAATAAACTGTGGAAAATTCTTCAAGAGATGGGAATACCAGACCACCTGACCTGCCTCTTGAGAAACCTGTATGCAGG
>NW_011489342.1:90103-90578 GCF_000754665.1 Bison bison bison | reverse complement strand
GATACCCAGAGATTAAAGAGGATGGACCTCAGTTCATATGGATCAGAAAGCCTCTGGAAGAGTGGGCTGTGGGATAATTACCTGAACATCTTCAGTCATGATGGAATAAGCAGTTCCCTGGGACTCTAAAATAACTTTGACTGCCTGGATGCTGACAAAGGGAATTTGGACATAAGTTGAAGCAGAAGATATTAAGAAGAGGTGGCAAGAATACACAGAAGAACTGTACAAAAAAGATCTTCACTACCAAGATAATCATGATGGTGTGATCACTCACCTAGAGCCAGACATCCTGGAATGTGAAGTCAAGTGGGCCTTAGGAAGCATCACTATGAACAAAGCTAGTGGAGGTGGTGGAATTCCAGTTGAGCTATTTCAAATCCTAGAAGATGATGCTGTGAAAGTGCTGCACTCAATATGCCCTCAAATTTGGAAAACTCAGCAGTGGCCACAGGACTGGAAAAGGTCAGTTTTC
>NW_011489342.1:60026-89873 GCF_000754665.1 Bison bison bison | reverse complement strand
GACAGCCTGTATGCAGGTCAGGAAGCAACAGTTAGAACTGGACGTGAAACAACAGACTGGTTCCAAATAGGAAAAGGAGTACAGCAAGGCTGTATACTGTCACCCTGCTTATTTAACTTATATGCAGAGTACATCATGAGAAACGCTGGGCTGGAAGAAGCACAAGCTGGAATCAAGATTGCCAGGAGAAATATCAATAATCTTAGATATGCAGATGATACCACTTTTATGGCAGAAAGTGAAGAAGAACTAAAGAGCCTCTTGATGAAAGTGAAAGAGGAGAGTGAAAAAGTTGGCTTAAAGCTCAACATTCAGAAAACGAAGATCATGGCATCCGGTCCCATCACTTCATGGGAAATAGATGGGGAAACAGTGGAAACCGTGTCAGACTTTATTTTTTTGGGCTCCAAAATCACTGCAGATGGTGATTGCAGCCATGAAATTAAATGACGCTTACTCGTTGGAAGGAAAGTTATGACCAAGCTAGATAGCGTATTGAGAAGCAGAGACCTTACTTGGCCAACAAAGCTCCGTCTAGTCAAGGCTATGGTTTTTCCAGTGGTCATGTATGGATGTGAGAGTTGGACTGTGAAGAAAGCTGAGCGCCGAAGAATTGATGCTTTTGAACTGTGGTATTGGAGAAGACTCTTGAGAGTCCTTTGGACTGCAAGGAGATCCAACTAGTCCATCCTAAAGGAGATCAGTCCTGGGTGTTCATTGGAAGGACTGATGCTAAAGCTGAAACTCCAGTACTTTGGCCACCTCATGCAAAGAGTTGACTCATTGGAAAAGACTCTGATGCTGGGAGGGATTGGGGGCAGGAGGAGAAGGGGACGACAGAGGATGAGATGGCTGGATGACATCACCGACGCGGTGGACATGAGTTTGAGTGAACTCCGGGAGTTGGTGATCGACAGGGAGGCCTGGCATGCTGCAATTCATGGGGTCGCAAAGAGTCAGACACGACTGAGCGACTGAACTGAACTGAACTGAACTCATATGCCAGTACCGTACTGTCCTGATTCCTGTTGCTTTGCAGTAATTTTTGAAATGGGGGAAATATGAATTCTCCAATTTTCTTATTTTAAAAGATTATTTTGACCATCTGAGTCCCTGGTAATTCTATAAGAATTTCATCAGAAGCCTGTCAATTTGTACAAAGAAGACGTGGAGATCTGGTAGGGATTGCATTGAATGTGGAGATCAATTAGGGAAGTATTGCCATCTTAATAATGTTAAGGCTTCAGAACCATGAACATGGTGTGTTTTCCTGTTTAGATATTTTTTGTTTTGACTATATTTTGTAGTTTTCAGAGTATATATTTTATGTGTCTTTTGTTACTTTTATTCCCAAGTGTTTTATTCTTTGGATGCTATTGTAAATGCAGTAGTTTCTTATTTTTGGATTGTTCATTGCCAGTACATAGAAATACAGTTGATTTCTGTATGTTGATCTTGTATCCTTCAACCTTACTGACTTGTTTATCAGCTCTAATAGTTTCTGTTTGTTTGTTTTTACTGAATTCTTGAGGATTTTCTATATACAAGATCATGTCATCTGTAAGTAAAGATAGTTTCACTTTTTTCTTTCCAATCTGTAAGCCTTTAATTTTTTCTACTTAATTGGCTAATTTACGGCCTCCAGTCAAATGAAGTGGTTAAGAAGGACATCCTAGACTTGTGTTTGATATTAGGGAGAAAGCATCCAGTCATTCACCATTAAGTATGGTATAAGCTATGAGTTCTGCATGTAAGTGTTCTCTTTCTGTTTGAGGAAGTTCCTTTCTATCCTAGTATGTTGAAAACATAGGTGCTAATAATCAATAAACGATCTATAATAAGAATCAATTCAGTTCAGTTCAGTTTAGTCGCTCAGTCGTGTCCGACTCTTTGCGACCCCATGAATCGCAGCACGCCAGGCCTCCCTGTCCATCACCAACTCCTGGAGTTCACTCAGACTCACGTCCATCGAGTCAGTGATGCCATCCAGCCGTCTCATCTTCTCATCCCCTCATCGCCTTCTCCTCCTGCCCCCAATCCCTCCCAGCATCAGAGTCTTTTCCAATGAGTCAACTCTTCACATGAGGTGGCCAAAGTACTGGAGTTTCAGCTTTAGCATCATTTCTTAATAATAATAAAAATAGAAAAGCTTTATTTGAGCCAGACTGAGGGCTACAGCCTGGGAAACACAGATTCAAGAAGTTACAACTTTATAACCAAAAAGTTATGTAAGTTGTTTGTGAAGAATTAGGATTGGAGCTTGGAAGGATGCTTGTTAAGGATTTATTGGGGTTTGAAATGGTTGCATAGTTATGAGGAAAGACTTTGAGATTATAAGGTTGCAGCTGGTAGCTGTTAGCAGATATTTCGAAAAGTTCTGCATGTGCTGTTGAGTTTGATACAGTTCAGATAATCTAAGTTCTCAGTGATGCAGTAACATGAATAAAATACATCCACCATGGCCATCTGGCTCCATTTTGGATGTTTGAATCACATTTACTCCATTTTGATTTTTAAATACACTCTTTTCTTTAATGGTTAAAGCAGATGTACCATGCATATTTGACAGGTTATAAGACAGGCTATTCGACAGGGTGCTCTAGTTCATGTGAAGTTTAAATTTAATTATATTTTAAGCCAGAATGACTTCCCCATATCTCATATGTGAAAATTTCTTCCATCAAGAGTTTTTACAATTGAAGAGTTTTGGATTTTGTCAAATGCTTTTTCTGACTCTGTTTATAAGATCAGGTGTTTTTTAATTTTACTTTATTGGTTTGGTATATTTTCTTAAATAATTTTGGGTGTTAAACTAACGTTATTTTCCTGGGGGTAAATTACACTTGGCCATGGTGTTTAATTCTAATCATATGTTGCTTGATTCACATTGCTGGTGTTGTGTTGAAGATTTTTACATACACATTTGTAAGAGACACTGGTCCATAGTTTTCTTTTCTTGTATTTGTCTAGTTTTGTTATCAGTGTAACACTAGCTTCATAGAATGAGTTGGGAAGTGACCTCTCCTCTTTTATTTTTTGGAGAGATTAGTGAACAATTGGTGTTAATTTTTTAAAAACAATTTGGTGAAATTTACCATCTGAGCTTAGTCTTTCCTCCCTTTCTTTCTTTGAGCCTTGTCTTTTTTTGTAGGTAGTTTTTTGATTACTACTTCAGTCTTTCTACTTTTTATAAGTCTGTTTAGATTTTCAATTTCTTCTGTAGTCAGCAACAGATAGGTGGCAGCAAGACAAATAATGCTAATGTCCTGCCCCTCCTGGGAAAATGGTTTTCTGATTGGGAGCTGTGGGGAGAGGGTTCTTGGTTGTACCAGTCTGCAGTGCAGTACTGTCTTGCTGAACTAGGAGTATGGAGTAGGGAGTGTTAGTTTAAATATTACAGGCTCTTACTGTTCTTACAGAGTTTTAGATTTTTAGCGTTTCTTTATTTGCTGTATGCTCCTAGGACAACTTCCAGAGACGTTAAATGATTGTTTTAAAAAATTATTTTCAGAGTTTCACTGGGAAGTGGGCCCATGGAACTTCTTACATGTCATGCTGAAAGTGGAATTCTCTGAAACTTTAAGTTGTATAACATATGGTTATGGGAAAAATACCTATATTATCCCAAGATTTCATCAGAGTTCCATTAGATATCAATGTGCTCTGGAGTCTGTAAGACTTATATTTAAAAGCAAGTAGGTGGTGCTAGTGGTAAAGAACCTCCCTGCCAATGGAGGAGATGCAAAGAGACATGGGTTTGATCCCTGAGTCAGAAAGATTGCCTGGAGGAGGTCATGGCAACCCACTCCAGTATTCTTGCCTAGAGAATCCCCATGGACAGAGGAGCCTGGCGGGTTACAGTCCATAAGGTTCCAGAGTCAGACACAACTGAAATGACTGAGTGAGCGAGCAATAAAAATGATTATGTATAAGGTTATTAGAACACAGCTGATATGTGCAAAGAGAATTTTTTTGTAGGTGTGTTTTATTTTTCAAGCCAAGAGATTAAGCTTTTTTGTTGTTGTTGTTGCAGATAAGCAGGATATCTAGCAACCTTAGGTTGTTCAGACTTGCTGTCCAATCTATGAAGCCAAAGTGGAAAGGAACTCCCCTTTGAAATCTTTTATCCTGCAGCCTAAGTAAAACACCAGTTTTTTGAGAAAAGGAAATTAACGATGTACAAATTTAGCACAAATGAGGGTTTGTGTATTCTTAATTTTTTGGGAGTGGGTAGTGCACTGTTCTCTGCTTCTGCCTTTGAAATTGAAAAGAGAGGCACTGGGAGACACGCTACTGGCCATCAGTTTAAATTGTTAGTTTTCCTATTGTTCATTCATTTTTAAAGATGTTAGACCTTATTCAGCAGTTGATTGTCCACAATGGTAAATGATAACACCTGGGTCATGGGCAAACCAGTGTGCGAATTGTGATGTAATGTAATTTATGCAGTTCTGCTATATATTAGGGCTTCCCAGGTGGCACAGTGTTAAAGAATACGACTGGAAAGCAGGAGACGTGGGTTTGATCCATGGGTGGGGGAGATCCCCTGGAGAAGGAAATGACAACCCACTCCAGTATTCTTGCCGGGAAAATCCCATGGACAGAGGAGCCTGGTGGGCTACAGTCCATGGGGTCACAGAGAGTCAGACACGACAGACTGCATGCTCGCTTTGTATTAACTTATGTTTTGCCCTGTTATGAAGGTAAGTTGGTCTGAAATGAAGTAGCTGTGGTCTTGTGAAGAAGAGCTATTTGTTGGACCTAGGTTTAAAAATAGCATCCCCCCCCCCTTTTTAAATTACAACAAAGCAAAACAACAACAACAAAAAACCTTTCTACTGACCCATGCTTTTTCAGTATTTCAGATATTAAATTGAAGGCAGTGACAGCCTAACAAGTCTAGAGACCTGGAGAGGGTATGCAGAAATGCTTCTGCCATTAGGTCTGTAATTTAGACAGGGATCAAGACCATCCCCATGGAAAAGAAATGCAAAAAAGCAAAACGGCTGTCTGAGGAGGCCTTACAAGTAGCTGTGAAAAGAAGAGAAGCGAAAAGCAAAGGAGAAAAGGAAAGATATACCCATTTGAATTCAGAGTTCCAAAGAATAGCAAGGGGAGATAAGAAAGACTTCCTCAGTGATCAGTGCAAAGAAATAGAGGAAAACAACAGAATGGGGAAGACTAGAGATCTCTTCAGGAAAAGTAGAGATACCAAGGGAACATTTCATGCAAAGATGGGCTCAATAAAGGACAGAAAAGGTATGGACCTAACAGAAGCAGAAGATATTAAGAAGAGGTGGCAAGAATACACAGAAGAACTGTACAAAAAAGATCTTCATGACGCAGATAATCACGATGGTGTGATCACTCACCTAGAGCCAGACATCCTGGAATGTGAAGTCAAGTGGGCCTTAGAAAGCATCACTACGAACAAAGCTAGTGGAGGTGACGGAATTCCAGTTGAGCTATTTCATATCCTGAAAGATGATGCTGTGAAAGTGGTGCACTCAACATGCCAGAAAATTTGGAAAACTCAGCAGTGGCCAAAGGACTGGAAAAGGTCAGTTTTCATTCCAATCCCAAAGAAAGGCAATGCCAAAGAATGCTCACACTACCACACAAATTGCACTCATCTCACACGCTAGTAAAGTAATGCTCAAAATTCTCCAAGCCAGGTTTCAGCAATACATGAACCGTGAACTTCCAGATGTTCAAGCTGGTTTTAGAAAAGGCAGAGGCAACAGAGATCAAACTGCCAACATCCACTGGATCATGGAAAAAGCAAGAGAGTTCCAGAAAGACATATATTTCTGCTTTATTGACTATGCCAAAGCCTTTGACTATGTGGATCACAACAAACCGTGGAAAATTCTGAAAGAGGGGAATACCAGACTACCTGACCTGCCTCTTGAGAAACCTGTATGCAGGTCAGGAAGCAACAGTTAGAACTGGACATGGAACAACAGACTGGTTCCAAATAGAAAAGGAGTACGTCAAGGTTGTATATTGTCACCCTGATTATTTAACTTATATGCAGAGTGCTGCTACTGCTGCTAAGTTGCTTCAGTCGTGTCCGACTCTATGCGACCCCATAGATGGCAGCCCACCAGGCTCCCCTGTCCCTGGGATTATCCAGGCAAGAATACTGCAGTGGGCTGCCATTTCCTTCTCCAAAGCACGAAAGTGAAAAGTGAAAGTGAAGTCACTCAGTCGTGTCCGACTTTTAGCGACCCCATGGACTGCAGCCTACCGGGCTCCTCTGTCCATGGGATTTTCCAGGCAAGAGTACTGGAGCGGGGTGCCATTGCCTTCTCCATATATGCAGAGTGCATCATGTGAAAGACTGGGCTGGATGAAGCACAAGCTGGAATCAAGATTGCCAGGAGAAATATCATTAATCTTAGATATGCAGATGATACCACTTTTATGGCAGAAAGTGAAGAAGAACTAAAGAGCCTCTTGATGAAAGTGAAAAAGGAGAGTGAAGAAGTTAGCTTAAAGCTCAACATTCAGAAAACGAAGATCATGTCATCCAGTCTTATCACTTCATGGCAAATAGATGGGGAAACAATGGAAACAGTGTCAGACTTTATTTGTGAGGACTCCAAAATCACTGCAGATGGTGACTGCAGCCATAAAATTAAAAGACGCTTAATTCTTGGAAGGAAAGTTATGACCAACCGAGACAGAATATTCAAAAGCAAAGACATTACTTTGCCAACAAAGGTCCGTCTAGTCAAGGCTATGGTTTTTCCAGTGGTCATGTATGGATGTGAGAGTTGGACTGTGAAGAAAGTTAAGCACCGAAGAATTGATGCTTTTGAACTGTGGTGTTGGAGAAGACTCTTGAGAGTCCCTTGGACTGCAAGGAGATCAAACCAGTCAATCCTAAAGGAAATCAGTCCTGAATATTCATTGGAAGGACTGATGTTGAAGCTGAAACTCCAATATTTTGGCCACCTGATAGGAAGAGCTGACTCATTTGAAAAGACTGTGATGCTGGGAAAGAGTGAACGCTGAAGGAGAAGGGGACGACAGAGGATTAGATAGTCTCATGGCATCACTGACTCAGTGGACATGAGTTGGGTAAACTCTGGGAGTTGGTGATGGACAGGGAGACCTGGTGTGCTCTGGTCCATGGGGTCGCAAAGAGTCGGACATGACTGAGCGACTGAACTGAACTGAACTTAGGGGAGTCATATACCTATAGAATGAGAAGACTAGCTGATTGATAAGTACCTTCTAGCTGTGGAGGCTCTTGATTTTAAAAGTGAGTCTTTTTTCCTCAACTTTGGAAAGATGACTAGTGGCAGGGGACACAGGAAAAATGAAGAGAAGTAGAGCATTGCTATAAGAAAACATCCGCATAGGGTATCAGGTATCAGTTCAACTAGTGGTTTTCAAACTTTAAGGTGCATGTGAATCACTTGGGGATGTTGTTTGGGGTGGAGTTGGGATTCTCAGTTTTCACAAGCTCTTGGGTGTTGCTGACCTGCTAGTCCAGGGACTACACTTGGGGTAGCAAAGCTAAATAATCTAGAAAAGGAGGACTTTCAGAAGCTAATGAAGTGGTAGATGTCTAAGGAGAAATTGATAGAGCAGGAGAAACAGGAAGGAACTAAATGTTGCCAGTTGTATTTTGTTAATAAGTATAGATATTCAATTTTATGATAGAAGTCCATGAGAAATTACTGCTTGATTTAGAACAGTTCCATTTACACACAGTGTTGGAGAGTTAGTTTTTCATATTGGAGATTCCTCCCCCCACTCACCTTTATTCTAGCAAGCTGAAAAAATTTGTTCACTAACAAAGGTTTTTAAGGCCATGTTCACATAATAGGTATTTTCATCTGATGAAGTCATGTGTGTTTATATTAAAACTACAGGTACATATAGTTTTCACCCTTCCTGATTATGCTTTTTGTCCTTTTAAGTAATATATCATAGCCATGATGATGACTATATGCTGAGTGTTGTGAGACCTCCTAGTGAATCATTGAATGGTGTTGAATTGGGGTCATATTCTGCCCTGGGCTGCAAGAGAATGATGTGTCTTTATTGTGGCAGTCCAATGGTATGATGTGTTACAATTTTCCAATGTATCTCAAGTATGTAATGGAAATATATGGCATTTATTAAATATGTTACATCCCTCTCAAATTAAAAAATTCAATAAAAGTATAATAGAAGTGTTTATTATGGTTTTGAATATTTGCTACGAGATTTGAAGTTTAGTCATCTGGAAATCTGTATGGTTTTACATAGTGCCATTATTAATAACAGGTGATACAGATGGTTTTTCAGAAACTCTCCCACATGTTAAAACTTAAGTTTACTTACCTGCTAGTTATTTTTCCTTAATTTTCATCAACACCTTGCCTTTACCTGACTGCTTTCTTTTTTAACATAAAGAGAGGGCCTTACATGGAATTTTCTTTCTCCCCTACCCCGTTGTTTCTTTAAAGTTGTCACTTTGAAAGGATTTTACGATCACATAGAAGCTGCAAAAATAGTGGTTTCCCAGTGATAAAGTACAATTATCAAAGCCATTAAATTGACATTAGTACAATAAATATTGAGCCATGCCATGTAGAGCCACCCACGACCATCACAGTAATCCTGTTCATTAAGATCTTTTTTGTACAGTTCTTCTGTGTATTCTTTCCATCTCTTCTTGATCTCTCCAGTGTCTACTAGGTCCCCATTGTTTCTGTCCTTTTATTGTGCCCATCTTTGGGCAAAATGTTCCCTTGATAGCTCCAATTTTCCTGAAGAACTCTCTAGTCTTTCCCCTGATTATTGAAGAGATCAAGAAGAGATGGAAAGAATACATAGAAGAACTGTACAAAAAAGATGTTAATGAACTGGATTACTATGATGGTGTGGTCACTCACCCAGAGTCAGACATTCTGGAGAGCAAAGTCAAGTGGACCTTAGGAAGCATTGCTGTTAATAAAATTAGTGGATGCGATGGAATTCTAGTAGAACTATTCAAAACCCTAAAGGATGATGTCATCAAGGTGTTGCATTCAATATGTCAGCAAATCTGGAAGACCCAGCAGTGGCCACAGGACTGGAAAAGGTCAATCCTCATCCCAATTCCCAAGAAGAGTAGTACTAAAGAATGTGCTAATAATTGGACAGTTGCACTCATTTCCCATGCTAGTAAGGTCATGCTTAAAATCTTGCATGCTATGCTTCAGCATTATGTGAACCAAGAACTTCCAGATGTCCAACCTGGGTTTAGAAAAGGAAGCGGAACCAGAGATCAAATTGCCAACATTCAGTGGATCATAGAGAAAGCTAGGAAAGTCCAGTAAAACACCTACCTCTGTTTAATTGACTATGCCAAAGCCTTCAACTGTGTGGATCATAATAAACTGAAGAAAGCTCTTAAAGAGATGAGAATACCAGAGCATCTTACCTGTTTCCTGATAAACCTGTATGCGGGTCAAGAGTCAACAATTAGAACCCTGCATGGAACAACTAATTGGTTCAAGATTGAAAAAGGAGTACGACAGGGCCATCTGCTGTCACCCTGTTTGTTTAACCTATATGCTGAGCACATCATGAGAAATACCCGGCTGGATGAGTTACAAGCTAGAATCAAGATAGGTGGGAGAAACAGCAACAACCTCAGATAGGTGAATGATATCACTCTAATGGCAGAAAGTGAAGAGGAAGTAAAGAGCCTCTCGATGAGGGTGAAGGAGGAGAGTGAAAGAGCCAGCTTAAAACTAAATTTAAAAAAAAACTAAGATAATGGCATCTGGCTCCATTACTTCATGGCAAATAGAAGGGGAAAAGGTGGAAGTAGTGACAGATTTCCTCTTCTTGGGCTCTCAAATCACTGTGGATGGTGACTGCAACCATGAAATCAGAAGACGTTTGCTTTTTGGGAGGAAAGCTATGAAAAACCTAGACAGTGTGTTGAAAAGCAGAAACATTACTCTGCCAGCAAACGTCCGTATAGTCAAGGCTATGATTTTCCCAGTGGTCACGTATGGTTGTGAGAGCTGGACCGTAAAGAAGGCAGGGTGCTGAAGAATTGACACCTTTGTCCAAGGAACTCCTGAGAGTTCCTTGGACAGCAGGGAGATCAAACCAGTCAATCTTAAGGGAGATCAACCCTGAATGCTTATTTGAAGGACTGATATTGAAGCTGAAACTCCAGTATTTTGGTCATCTGATGCAAATGGCTGACTCACTGGAAAGTCCTTGATGCTGGGAAAGATTGAGGACAGAAGGAGAAGAGGGCATCAGAAGATGAGATGGCTGGCTGGCATCACCAATGCAATGGGCAAACTTTGGGAGATGGGGAGGGACAGGGACGCCTGGTGTGCTGCAGTCCATGGGGTCGCAAAGAGTCAGACATGACTGGGCGACTGAACAATAGCAACTATACTCTATTTAGTACTATAGCTAAATTACAGATCTTATTTCAATCTTACCGTGTTTTATATTACATACATCTTTTTTTTTTTTTTTGTAGGAATACTGCTCTAAGAAATAAAATTTATGCCATGGAACCACCACCAAAGTCTGGTTCTAGAACTTTTTCATCACCTCAAAGAAATTCCTTTGCATTAATCCTTTAAAGTCATACCCTCTCTTAACCTTGATAACCACTGATCTGTTCTCCATCAGCTTAATTTTGTAATTTTGAAAATGTTGCAGAAATGAAATTATTTAAAATGCAACCTTTTTGTAAATCAACTATAATCCAATAAAAAGTTAAAAAGGTAGATAAGCAACAGGGATAAGTTGTACAGCACAGGGAATTATAGTCATTATATTGTAAAAACATTTTTTTTTTTTTGGTTGTGCTCATAGCATGTGGAATCTTAGTTCCATAACAGGGATCAAACTCATGCCTTCTGCACTGGGAAGCATAGAGTCTTAACCATTGGACCACCAGGGAAATCCCTTTGTAATAACTCTTAGTGGAATATAATCTATAAAAATACTGGATCACTGTGCTATACACCTGAAACTTATTTAATATTGGAACTCACATATACTTCAATAAAAAAATAATGAAGTAAAGGAAAAAGCAACCTCTTAAGACTTCTGGGCTTCCCTCAGATGGTTAAGAATCCTCCTGCAATCCTGGGGACCCGGGTTCAATCCCTGGGTCCGGAAGATCCCCTGGAGAAGGGAATGGCAACCCACCCCAATATACTTGCCTGGAGAATTCCATGGAAAGAGGAGCCTTGAGGGGTACAGTCTATGACGTCTCAAAGAAGAGGTCACAAAGAGTAGGACGAGACTGAGCACAGACACACACAAAAGATATGGAAGGAACCTAAATGTCCATCAATAGATGAATGAATACAGAAGATGTAGGGTACACACATACACACACACACAAACACTCACTCTCTGTCTCTCTCACAGTGGAATACTACTCAGTCATAAAAAGAATGAAATAATGCCATCTGAAGCAACATGTATGAACCTAGAGATTATCATACTAAATGAAATGTCAGAGAAAGGCAAATATGATAGCACTTATATATGGAGTCTAAAATATGACACAATAAACTTACTTATGAAACAGAAACAGACTTCACAGACATAGAAAACAAACTTATGGTTACTAAAGGGAAAGGGAGGCGGGGGTAAAGATAAACTAGGAAGCTGAGATTAGCAGATACATACTACTATATATAAGATAGATAAACAACAAGGTCCTACTGTATAGCACAGGGAACTATATTCATTATCCTGTACTAAACCATAATGGAAACTATATATATGTAAGTATGTATATATATATGCACACACACAACTGAATCACTTTGCTATACACCAGAAACTGACACAACATTGTAAATCAACTATACTTCAACAAAATAGAGTACTGCTCCACCAAACAGATTCCATTGTATGTATATACTAAATTTTGATTATCCACTTATTTGCCAATGGACAGGTGGTTTGTTTCTACCTTTGGGTCTTGTGAATAATGCTGCTATAAACATATGTATGTGTACGTGCTTAGATGCTTCAGTCATATCCAACTCTTGTGACCCTATGGACTGTAGCCCACCAGGCTCCTCTGTCCATGGGATTCTCCAGACAAGAATACTGGAGTGGGTTGCCATGCCCTCCTCCAAGGGATCTTCCCTATCCAGGGATTGAACCTGCATCTCTTAGGTCTCCTGCATTGCAGGTGAATTCTTTACCACTGAGCCATGAACATGGTTGTACAAATATCTCTTCGAGAAACTGCTTTCAGTTCATTTGGCTAATACAGCCAAATGAATTCCCATAAGTGGAATTGCTGGATCAAATGGTAATTTAAATTTTTAATTTTTTGAGAAAACACCGGACTGTTTCCACAGTGGCAGCATCATTTTATATTATTACCAGCAGTGCACAAGGGTTTGATTACATCATTGCTAACACTTATTATTTTTGTTAATAGCCATCCTAATGGATGTGAGGTAGTATCTCATTGTGGTTTTGACTTGCATATCTCTAACGATTAGTGATGTTGAGCGTTGTTTCATGTACTTGTTGTCCATTTGTCTATCTTATTTAGATAAATGTCTCCTTAACTCCTTTGCCCATTTAAATTTTGTTGTTGTTGTTGAACTTTACCAGTTCTTTATGTATTGTGTATCGTGGCTCTTTTCAGATACATGATTTGCAGATACTTGCTCCTATTTTGTAGGCTGACTCTACTGTGCTTTTATTCAGTCCTCACATACCGTTCTTACCTTTATTTTGTATTAACAAATGAGGAAGCCAAAGTATAGAGAGATTCAGTAACTTTTAGTAACCTGCATCTGGTTGCCTGGTTAGTATATGGTAGAGCAGGGATTCAAACTCACGTCAACTGCCTCCGGAGGCTGTACTTTTTACCACCATATTATGGTCAGCTAATTTCTTAGCCAACTCTATGAATACAAGTAATCTTGATTTCTGTGTTTAACCTGTGTGGAAGGCCTACTGAAAGAAGCAGATTGATCTACCTTTTTAAAAAAGTATGGCAATCCTCATTATTTGCATATTCTGTATTTGTGAGTTTTTCTGCTCACCAAAATTTTTTGTAATCCCAAATCAATATTCATAGTGCTTTTGGTGTCATTCATGGCTGTGGGCAGAGTGGGAAAAAATCTGAGTCACTTGATATGGATATTCCCAGCTGATGTCCAACACAGCAACTCTCTGCCTTCTTGTGTTGTCTCCGCTCTCCTTTTTTTTTGTAGTCTACTTAGTGCCTACGTAGTCTACTTATTCCAACTCTGTGGTTTGGGTTTTGTGTATGTGTGTGTGTGATATTGCTATTTAAAATTGTCCCCCAGAGTAGTGCTAACGTACTCTCTAATGTTTCTAAGTGCAAGAAGGCTGTGATGGACTCTATGGAGAAAATACATATCGTAGATAAGTTTTCTTCAAATATGAGTTGTAGCGTGGTTGGTCATTGAGATCAATGTTAATGAACCAGCAGTATATAAAAAAACTATCTTTAAACAGAAACACACAAGAAACAAAATTATGTATTGATTGGTTGCTGAAAATGCTGTGAATAGAAGCTTGTATGACTCTAACCCTCTATTTCCTCTGGAAGCAATGGTTCAGTGTTTGCAAGTTCAATGGTTGCTGCCACCTTATAGAACAGAGCTTCTTTGAATGAAAAGAGTTGACTGCTTATCCTAACTATCATTTAAATCAGTGTATCTTGAAGGAAGCTAAATAAATTCTCATAGAATCCCGGGGTGGGTATGTGATGTGTGTGCTTAGTTGCTCAGTCATGTCTGACTCTTTGTGACCCCGTAGACTGTAGCCTGCCAGGCTCCTCTGTCCATGGTGATTCTCCAGGCAAGAATACTGGAGTGGGTTGCCATGCCCTCCTCTAGGAGATCTTCCCAACCCAGGAATTGAACCCAGGTCTCCCACACTGCAAGTGGATTTTTTACTGTCTGAGCCACCAGGGAAGCCCTAAAAAGTGTTAGTCACTCAGTCATGTCTGACTCTTTGTGACCCCATGGACTATATAGCCTGTCAGGCTTCTCTGACCATGGAATTCTCTAGGCAAGAATACTGCAGTGGGTTGCCATTCCCTTTTCCAGGGGATCTTCCATACCCAGGGATTGAACCTGGATCTCCTGCATTGCAGGCAGGTTGTTTACCATCTGATCCACCTGGGAAACCCCCTATGTGGTTTGTACTGTAATTTAAAAGGTCCAGTGTGCTTTCACATCCACCACATCCATAGCCCAGTGGTATGGCTGGTGTATCCTCATTTTAGTTGAGGAATCAAAGTGCAAAGGGGTTACGTGAGTTGCCTGAGGACACACAGGTAATTAGTGCTATAAGTAGACCTACAGCCCACATTTCCTAGTTGTTTTTTTGGTGTGAATTTCCTCTTCCATCTTCCTTTCTACAGTTAGGGGAAAGAGAGTGAAAGCTTCCTGGCGTGCTGTGATTCATGGGGTCGCAAAGAGTTGAACACGACTGAGCGACCGATCTGATCTGATCTGAATGTACCCCTTCCGGTATTAGTCATTGATGCATTTGATCTCATTTGCTCTTCTCATTGTGATAGGAGATGCTACAGTCTTTCTGATGACCAAACTGAAGGGAAATTAGGTGTTTTAATTAGCACATAATTAGGAATTATGTGCTGACTAGTGCTGAATTATGTGCTGACTAGTACTGGTAGAATTTGGATCTTGATCCTTCAAAGAATATGTTACTTTGTGCAGTTGTCTGCTAAATGTCCCAGAGGAGAGAATTGACGAAACATAAATGTATAATTTCTCAGCTTCACTTTCCAGTGGCATGGCAAAATATTTGACTAATGTTTCCACTCATTTGGAGTTGTGGTTTCGCGTATGTCCACAAAATATCAAAAAATTAGAGTTAAATACAATATTTTTTCTCAAAGTGGTTTAAGTTTAGTTTGTTCTGTATGCTGTAGGGGTTAATCAATTCATAAATCCTGTTGTGACTTGCACTTTTGATTATAAACAAATGCTTTCTTTTTAGAGTGAACGAAAATGTCTTTATTTAAAGCCCGTGATTGGTGGTCTACTGTTCTGGGAGATAAAGAAGAATTTGATCAAGGCTGTTTGTGTTTGGCTGATGTTGACAATACTGGAAATGGACAAGGTAAAAACTTATGACCAAGCATGTTGGAACAAAGCATGTTATAGGGATGAAATAAAAATGACTTAAAAAAAAAATGTATACTTTACAGAACTTAGGTGAACTGTCATGATTATGTCCCAGTTTTTTTTTTTTTTGAAACAAAGTGACCCAGTTTTTAAGATCATTTGCCTTATAAGTAATATTTAGGTAACAGGCTGATAAATGTAGTTATTACTTGTGTTTTGTTGTTTGTATTTTTTTGGTCTGTGTTGATTCTGTCATATTTGCTGGAACTCAGAAAAATATTATAGACTATCATTTACTTTATTTTTATTTGTTGCAAAATCAGGTGTTGTAGGGTAGAACTGGCAAAACATTTTTAGTTTTGAAAATTTTTCTTTTGTAGAAATTATTTGCAAGAAAAATGATTTAAAATTGAATCTAAAAGCTGTTAACCAGAATGGACAAATTATGTTAATCTCTCTCTTTGTAGAAAACAATTCTTAAATCATTGCTTTCATTTTTATATTTTGATACTAGAAACAATATTATATTTTATTCTTATATTATTTGCTCCTCTTTGCATGTTCATCGGAGAAGGCAATGGCACCCCACTCTAGTACTCTTGCCTGGAAAATCCCATGGACAGAGGAGCCTGGTAGGCTGCAGTCCATGGGGTCGCTAAGAGTCAGACATGACTGAGCGACTTCACTTTCACTTTTCACTTTCCTGCATTGAAGAAGGAAACGGCAACCCACTCCAGTGTTCTTGCCTGGAGAATCCCAGGGATGGGGGAGCCTGGTGGGCTACCGTCTATGGGGTCGCATAGAGTCGGACACGACTGAATTGACTTGGCAGCAGCAGTAGTAGCAGCAGCAGCATGTTCATATATCAAGTGGTCTTTAAAACATTTAAGGTCTGTATTATTGCTATTTGAAATTTATATTTGGTTTAAATGATTTATAGCCATGAGCTTTTTTTTTTGTAATTAAGATAGTTACTGACTATATAGTCACTGACCTCTTAAAAAGAAAACTTATAATACTTTTCTTCTATTCATTTTATATAAATATTGCCCCTTTACATTTCTCTTTATTTTCTTTCTCTTGCCTACAATGAAAATAGTAGAATTTGGGTTGTACGGTGAAAGGGGAAAACGATATAAGCAATGGAGAGTGGAAGTCACTAAGCTGTTCTGAGTGCCTACTTCATTGTATCTAAGGAAGATCTGGGCCCTGCCTTCCTACTGATAGGAGCTGTGAATGTCTTCTATTTGGAGGATGTCCTGAGTGGTTCTTTAATGATTATCAACCCTGCCTTTTGCTCAAGTGTTTGTTTAAATGTGTAATTCCCCTATAATTTGGCAGCCTAGAAGAGTCATACCACAGAAATACCTACCAGAGAGAAACAGTTTCATACCCACCTCTGCCTAAACTATTTAAAGCTCAACTTGGTTGTAAACTGTACTTACTGGTTATCTGAATAACATGGTGCTCACTTCTTATTTTTATTAGAGCTTCCCGGTGGGGTGCCACTAGTGGGTTACCAGTATGCTGAAATGCTGCGTCCCCCTAATTTGCATCCAGCTATGAGCAGCTTCCTCTGTTTTCCCGAGCATGCTATAGAGAAATCATTCTCTCTCTGTGTGTTCCATACAGGAAAAAAACAAACAAACAAACAAAAAAAACACTGATCATTATTTCTCAAAGCCTGGACCACCTACATCATAATATTCTGAAGGGATTATTGTGTATGAAGATTTTCTGTCCCACGTGTACAGGATCCTCAAAGATCATATTCTCTGGAGGGTAGATGGATTGGATGGTGGCTTAGGTATCTACATTTTGACAAGCTCCAAAGTTGAATGGTGGCACACTAAAGTTTAACAATTATTACTGTTGACCTTACGTGGAAGTTTAGTGAGAGCAGTTTTGAGCATGTTCTGTTTGAAATAGAAGTGTCTGGTTGGCAGAACTGAAGTAGAGATTTGGGAGTGAGCAGAATGTATGTATTTGAAGTGAATGAGCAGAATGATTGTATTTGAAGCCCTGGGAAGGGTAAAAATGCAGAGATAAGATGGAACAAGAGGGACGGAACCTTAGGACCATGACTTGGAGAAAATGAACAATCAGGGAGGAGCTTTGGGAAAGGTAGTCAATAATAGATTCTGCCTGGGCAGTCAGAGAGGCAGGAGAGCCGCTGGGCTGGCACCTGGAAGGCGAGATTTAGTGACATAAAGACTGATACGTTTCCACATTGTTTTGCAGCTAGTGGTTCATTAGTGTCCTTGGTAAGGGTGGATGAATGGGCATCAGTTCAGTTCAGTTCAGTCGCTCAGTCGTGTCTGACTCTTCGCGACCCCATGAATCACAGCACGCCAAGCCTCCCTGTCCATCACCAACTCCCAGAGTTCACTCAGACTCACGTCCATTGAGTCAGTGATGCCATCCAGCCATCTCATCCTCTGTGGTCCCCTTCTCCTCCTGCCCCCAATCCCTCCCAGCATCAGAGTCTTTTCCAATGAGTCAACTCTTCGCACGAGGTGGCCAAAGTACTGGAGTTTCAGCTTTAGCATCATTCCTTCCAAAGAAATCCCAGGGCTGATCTCCTTCAGAATGGACTGGTTGGATCTCCTTGCAGTCCAAGGGACTCTCAAGAGTCTTCTCCAACACCACAGTTCAAAAGCATCAATTCTTCGGCACTCAGCCTTCTTCACAGTACAACTCTCACATCCATACATAACCACAGGAAAAACCATAGCCTTGACTAGACGAACCTTTGTTGGCAAAGTAATGTCTCTGCTTTTGAATATGCTATCTAGGTTGGTCATAACTTTCCTTCCAAGTAGTAAGCGTCTTTTAATTTCATGGCTGCAGTCACCATCTGCAGTGATTTTGGAGCCCCAAAAAATAAAGTCTGACACTGTTTCCACTGTTTCCCCATCTATTTCCAATGAGGTGATGGGACCAGATGCCATGATCTTAGTTTTCTAAATGGGCATAGTGGTAACAAAACCTAGATTTTCAGAGAGTTAAGGAGTGAGAGGTGGGAAAGGCTGAGTGTTTATGGCCCTTTAAAGAAACAGCTGTGAAAGGAAGAGGGAGAATGATCATTGGTGACCATGTAGGGTAAAAGAGAAATGGGAAAAACTGAACGTGTAGCATAGAGGAATGAGATTCGTTCTCCTAGAGAAGGGATCTAGAGTAGACAGTAGGAGATGGGATGAGGTGTGCAGATGGAAGGGCTATCTTTAAGCTTGTGTGAAACTTTTTTCCTCTGTGACAGAAGGCAAGAAGGTAAGAATGGACATAGATGAAGAGAAGTTTGCAGGTTAGGTTGGGAATTGAGACAGTAGTGCCAGTCGATCCCTACTTTCTTAGAGGTGATCAGAGAGTGAATGAATAGTATTAGCTAGCACCTTGAAATTGCTTTGGATGAAGTTGACTTGATTCACAGAAGAAGGATTCTTCAGTCCTGAGAGGAGATTGAGAGAAAATTAAGGATCCCTTCATCCTGAGAGAATCTGAATGGTTCAGCTTAGATTACATGCTAACCTATGGCCTGGAGGGTGTGTTTATTACAAGAATCAGAGTTAAACACAAACATAAGGCAGACTAAAAAATAGTTCTTACATTTATCACTTTTAGCTTCTCAGCATTTATACCTAACGTGGGGCAACTGTCCCTTGTACAACTGCACACACACATATTCTTACCCATCTGCAATGAAAGATAACTGTGCACCTACTGCTTCAGAGGCACTTTCAGAGAGCCCTGGCTCTTCAAGACTAGGCTCTCTGGATGTTATCCCTTTCATTTGTCATTCCAGTATTTATGTTCTGATATTCTACTGCCTCTAGAATAATTGGTACATACAATTTGTGTTCACAGTTTAATATATACATAATACTAATAGTCGAGGAAAAGAAGAGAAAGAAAAACTTAAAAATTAAGATGAAGGAGCAGGAAAAATTGTATGGCAACTTGAAGAAGTCATGTTGGGAGCTACATCCTTCTGTTTTGCAACTGGTCACCTGTTCCAGGTTAGGTTGGGAATTGAGACAGTAGTGCCAGTTGATCCCTACTTTCTTGGAGGTGATCAGAGAGTGAAAGAATAGTATTAGCGTCTTGAAATTGTTTTGTGGCCTAGGTCTTCATTCCTGAAGGATCTAGAACACTGGTGCTTGCCTGAAGAGGATTATAGTAGCTTCATTTATGACTGATCCAGACAGTACAGGGAAGGGCCCATGGGGTCCCTGGCTTTCACTCATATTTCTTTCAGCCCCATTCAGCCCTTTTGAGTAGAGGCAATGGCAACCCACTCCAGTACTCTTGCCTGGAAAATCCCATGGATGGAGGAGTCTGGTAGGCTGAAGCCCTGGGGTTGCTTGGAGTCAGACACGATTGAGTGGCTTCACTTTCACTTTTCATTTTCATGCATTGGAGAAGGAAATGGCAACCCATTCCAGTGTTCTTGCCTGGAGAGTCCCAGGGACAGGGGAGCCTGGTGGGCTGCCGTCTATGGGGTTTCACAGAATCGGACACAACCGAAGTGACTTAGCAGCAGCAGCCCTTATGAGAGGATGTGGCAGTCCTGGGTCCTGCGGATTGGATTGTGGTCATACTTGTAAATGTATACTCTTGCTCCTATTAAGTGAAAGCAAACTGTTCCTGTTGGTCTCCGTGTATTGTAAAGGAGAAAAGGCATTACTAAGATTGGGATGTATTAGTTGGCTCCAAGAAAAAACAGTTTGTGAATAACAGAAGAATCAAGAGTTGCCCTTTAAGTTGTACTGATCAACCTTAACTCTATGCTTCAGTGCTTCAGTGCTAAGTCACTTCAGTTGTATCTGACTCTTTGAGACCCTATGGACTGTAGCCTGCCAGCTCCCCTGTCCATGGGATTCTCCAGGCAAGAATACTGGAGTGGGTTGCCATGCACTCCTCCAGGGGATCTTCCCAACCCAGGGATCAAACCTGCGTCTTTTATGTCTCCTGCATTGTCATATGGGTTCTTTACCACTAGTGCCATCTGGGAAGTCCCTTAACTCTTTCAAACCCATTAAATAGATTTTTTTATCAGCAAATTTAGTTATTAAACCAAAATTCTTTGATAGGAATTATCACATATATACAGTTAAGTTTTTTGGAATCAAATTTTAAGAGACCATCTCAAATCAGGCTTAGAAATGGTATTGATTTTGATTTTCTCCCTGTTGGAGAGATGGAGTTCCACTGGCTTCTATATAGCCCTTTTACTATAATATCCCTTACTGTACACCTTAGGGAACCAAATGGTTATTCCATAGTTTTCTACAGAAATATATTTCCTTTAGGCTCTCAGTTACTGAGTGAGAAATCATAGATTGGCTTTGCTTCCCCACTGGGGTAAAATAAGTTAGAAAGTTAATTTATCATAATTATGAATCTCCATGATTGGCAGCAACAATATCTTCCTGGGCTTCCAGAATTAGTAGTAATTTAGAGCCAATATTCAGTGTTCTCATAAAGGTTGGGTATTTACCTTTGTTAAGTACATTTGAATGAATGACTACTGGTTCGACAGGGAAGAATCTGAGGAAACTTTATATTAGGCATGTGTGGTGTTGTAATTGTGTTAGTCACACAGTTGTATCTGACTCTTTGTGACCTCTTGGACTATAGCCTTCCAGGCTCCTCTGTCCATGGAGAATCCAGGCAAGAATACTGGAGTGGGTTGCCATTCCCTTCTCCAGGGGATATTTCTGACTCAGGGATCGAACCTGGATCTCCTGCATTGCAGACAGACTCTGCGACGGCAGTCTATACATGGCCCTGTCTTTGTTCAGGTGACTCCAAGTCTACAAATTGACTTAAGTATGGGGTTCAAGTGACTCCAAGGCTGTAAATTGACTTAAGTATGGTATTATCAACTCAATGGACGTGAGTTTGAGTGAACTCCGGGAGATAGTGAAGGACAGGGAAGCCTGGCATATTGTAGTCCATGGGGTTGCAAAGAGTCAGACCGACTGAGTGAATGAACAGCAACAATGGGGTTTGGTGCAATGCCATGACTGTCTGATATTGTGGCTTAAATTAGTCCTTTTTTTCATAGACCTGGAATATTTTTGGTTATAGACTTCAAAAAAGGCCTTAATTTGATAAACACACTTAATACATTGTTACAATTAAATAATACTCAGTAATAAAAAGAGAGAAATCATTGGGGAAATAAAGGCCTTAGTGAGTTGCCTGTTTGTTCCATTCCTGGGGATCTTGTGTTAATTATAGCTTGAAATCTGTGATAGTTAGACTGTTACCTGAGATCTGGTTACTATGATAATCCCACTATTTTAATAATTATACATACACGTTGTAATTCTAGGGGTTAAAGTTGTCACCATCTGGGCTTGGCCATCCTGACTTCCTCTTACCCCTGAGGGTGGGGCAGTTGAAGGTGAACCCCACTCTTTCTGATCACTGTCTTTACTTTTATGTAAGAAACCTGGAGAGACTGTCTACTCATTTGTTACTGTAATTTAAAACCTCTAGTGTTAATCCCTGAACTAGATTCTTAGGGGTTAAGCCCCCTGTGAAATGAGGTAAGAAATTGTTTCCTCAGACTCCCAAAGACCCTTAGTTTTACCCTGAGATGAGAATTTTGGTCAAAACCTATCATTCTCTTACTTTAAATTATCCAGTGCCCTTAGAAAACGCCATCTTACATATGGTTTGGCATTGCTCCTTCCTGTTCATTTGGCAGCAGCTGTTCAGTTCACTAGAGTGTTACCTGCAGTGGGCACAGTGTTCCAGATGCTTGGAGGTGTTAACTTGATTAGCTGTTCTGTCACTGTGTATGATGCTGTTTAACTCCATATAAATTATGAACAGGAGTTTTAATGCTTTGTGCCCCAACTCACCTCAAGAATGAATTTCTAAATATCCCTGAAGGAATTCGTGTCTGTTGTTTATTCCTTGGTGCTAATTTTGTATATCAGTTAACATTTTTTTTTTTCTACAAGTGACAGGAAACGATTATGATAAATGCAAACAAAAGAGAGATTGGAAGGAGAGTGACATAGCTCTCTCGAATGTGGAGAGTTCATTTGGCCAAGCCTTAGTCAGAGTCAGGAACCAGTATGTCTCAAGAGAGTTTGTAAACCTCTGAGGCTGCCATCAGATCACGTAGAACCAGATTCTTTTTTTTTTTTAATTGAACTATAGTTGATTTACAGTATTGTGTTAATTTGTGCTGTGTGACACTCTGATTCAGTTATATATATGTGTGTATATATATTTCTTCATATTCTTTTCCATTGTGGTTATCACAGGATATTGAATATAGTTCTCTATGCTGTAGAGTAGGACCTTCTTGTTTATCCATTTTGTATATAATCATTTGCATCTGCTAGTCCTAAACTCCCAATTCATCCCTTCCCCATCCCTCTTCCCCCTTGGCAACCACAAATCTGTTCTCTATGCATATGGGTCTGTTTGTTTTATAAATAAGTTCATTTCTGTTGTATTTTAGATTCCATATAAATGATAATCATATGATATTTGTCTTTCTCTTTCGACTTACTTCACTTAGGATGGTGATATCTAGGTCCATTCATATTGCTGCAAATGGCATTATTTCATTCTTTTTTATGGCTGAGTAGTATTCCACTGGGCTTCCTAGGTGGCTGGCACTAGGCATAAAGACCCTGCCAATGTCTCCTGCACTGGCAGGAGACATAAGAGACATGGATTCGATCCCTCGGTCGGGAAGATCCCCTGGAGAAGGGCATGACAACCCACTTCAGTATTCTTGCCTGGAGAATCACATGGACAGAAGAGCCTGGTGCCCCACAGTCCATAGGGTCGCAAAGAGTCAGACATGACTGAAGCAACTTGGCACAGCACAGCACAGCATTCCACTATGTATATTTACCCCATCTTCTTTATCCATTCATCTGTCGATGGATATTTAGGTTGCTTCCATATCTTAGCTATTGTGAAATAGTAGCACCAGGTTCTTAATGACATACGTATCTCTATTCACGATTGAAATTACTAGGATAGTACCTCTCTCAGAGGATTATTATGAGGGTAATGAGCTAGTATTAATATATGTAAGCTACTTAGACCATTGCCTGGCACATAATAAGCTCTCAATAATAAAGTGTGTAGAATTCCTTCTTTTCAGTATATAGAAAAAAAGTCAATGTACCCTACTAATCTGGGGATTTAAAACAACCCAAAATATTAGTTTCCTAGGATTGCCGTAACAAAGTACCACAAATTGACTGGCATAAAACAACAGAAATTTATTCTGTCACAGTCTGGAGTCTAGAAGTCCAAAATCAAGGTGTCTGCAGGACCATGCTATCTCTGAAGCCTCTAGGATCCTTCTTTGCCTCTTTCAGTTTCCGATAATTCTTTGGCTTGTGAATTATCACTCCAATCCGTGCCTCTGTGGTCACATGATCATCTTCTTGCTTGTCCTTGTATCTTCATGTGACATTCTCCTCCCCATCCTTTCCTTGTTTTCTCTTCTTATAAGGATACTAATTGAGTCCTGCTGCTGCTACTGCTAAGTCGCTTCAGTCGTGTCTGACTCTGTGCAACCCCATAGACGGCAGCCCATCAGGCTGTGCTGTCCCTGGGATTCTCCAGGCAAGAACACTGGAGTGGGTTGCCATTTCCTTCTCCAAATGAGTCCTACCACATACTTACTCAAGTGTGACCTCATTGTAACTTGGGTTCATCTGTAAAGATCTTATTTCCAAATAAAATCAGTTACTAGGGGTTAGGACTTCAACATATCTTTTTGAGGGACATAGTTCAACCCATAATACTTATCTTATCATTCTCCCCTTTTGTACCCGAGACTAGATATTATAAATCAGAGCACTCTGTCTAGTGAGGCCTTGGAATAATTTTTAATGCAGTGTTTTGACAGCCAAAATCAGGTGTAGAGTTGACACTCTATGATGAAATCAGTTTACAACCTGATACTAGTCCTTTATTAAAAGGGCTTACTTTGTGCTGAATTATGGCTACTGAAAACAAATCAAGGCTTAAGAAAAGTGTAGTACATTAGTATATTTGAATATTGGTGATGTAAAGCTATTTAGTTCACTTTAATTATATATTCTGTTGGCAGATTGGTCTTTGTATATGAAACAAAGCTGGATTCTTTTAATTTTTAGACTTTTTTTATTGTCTTATTTCTTTTAAAAAATTTATTTATTTTAATTGGAGGTTAATTACTTTATAATATTGTAATGGTTTTTTCCATACATTGACATGAATCAGCCATGGATGTACATGTGTCCCCTATCCTGAACCCCCCTCCCACATCTCTCCCCATCCCATCCCTCAGGGTCATCCCAGTGCACCAGCCCTGAGCACCCTGCCTCATGCATCGAACCTGGACTGGCGATCTGTTTCATATATGATAATATACACGTTTCAATGCTATTCTCTCAGATTATCCCACACTCGCCTTCTCCCACAGAGTCCAATGGACTGTTCTATACATCTGTGTCTCTTTTGCTGTCTCGTATATAGGGTTATCGTTACCATCTTTCTAAATTCCATATATATGTGCGTTAGTATACTGTATTGATGTTTTTCTTTCTGACTTACTTCACTCTGTATAATAGGCTCCAGTTTCATCCACCTCATTAGAACTGATTCAAATGTATTCTTCTTAATGGCTGAGTAATATTCCGTGTGTATATGTACCATAGCTTTCTTATCCATTCGTCTGCTGATGGACATGTAGGTTGCTTCCATGTCCTGGCTATTATAAACAGTGCTGCAATGAAAATTGGGGTACACGTGTCTCTTTCCCTTCTGGTTTCCTCAGTGTGTATGCCCAGCAGTGGGATTGCTGGGTCATGAGGCAGTTCTATTTCCAGTTTTTTAAGGAATCTCCACACTGTTCTCCATAGTGGCTGTACTAGTTTGCATTCCCACCAACAGTGTAAGAGTGTTCCCTTTTCTCCACACCCTCTCCAGCATTTATTGTTTGTTGATTTTTGGATAGCAGCCATTCTGACTGGTGTGAGACGGTACCTCATTATGGTTTTGATTTGCATTTCTCTGATAATGAGTGATGTTGAGCATAATTTTTAGATTCTTCTTTTAGACATTAGAAATTCTATTTTCAAAAATTTTTGTGACTAATGTTTTTTCCTATATCTTTAAAAACACCTTTTTACAGATAAAATTATTGTGGGCAGCTTTATGGGCTACCTAAGAATCTTTAATCCTCATCCTGTAAAAACAGGAGATGGAGCTCAAGCTGAGGATTTGCTTCTAGAAGTGCATCTACGAGATCCAATATTGCAAGTGGAAGTAGGAAAGTTTGTTTCGTAAGTACAGTCCACTAATTCGAGTGTTTTGTCTTACTACTTGGAGTATGTCAGTCCCTTATGTATCATTTTTGTGCATTCTTAAAAAAAAAGACTATGAATTAAATATATTTCCTGTATATTGTCATGTACTGAACATTGTTTAATATGGAAACCTGTACATTTAGGACAGGAAAATTTAGGAGTCTTTTTTTTAAGTGTAACAGACCTAAGATGCCTGATGTGTCAGAAGCTTGAAGGAAAGGAGATAAGCCTTTGGAAAATAATCAAATAAAGAAACAGAAAGTATGTACTTACTTAAAGCACAAATTTTCTAGGTTATATAAATTTGTTTAAAAAAAATTAGACATCATAGTAGCTATGTGATTTGGTGCATAACTTTGAGTCTTTAAAATGTATTACTTATTTGGTGTAGAGAGATCCTTAGTTTTTTAAAAGAAGTCAGCTTAACCCACAAAGGAAGTCTTTGATTCAAAGTACTTTATTTTTAAACCTATTTTAGAAGACTATTAATTATTTTGCATTTTGTGTAATATGTCTTTTTTTATTTACTGATGATATTGGTGATTTTATCTTATTTTCATACATGAATTTTCTTAAAATTAAACCTATATTTCTTAATCATTTATAAAAGTATCTACTATGAAATTTTATGTAGACAGAGGTGGTCTTGTTTTCCCTTCTCTTTTTGAGCTGTCTTTGCCTTCTTAAGTCAGGGAGTGCCCTGAGCTCTGGACTTTGGCTCACTCCCAATTGGTCATCATCATTTATTGGCCCCAGGTTGTACTTGTTCAGGGTCCTGATTCCTGCTAGAAAAACCTGAACAACTGCTCCTGAGCATTATTAACTTTTTTAGTAATATGTTTCATTCTAATGGGAAGCTGCTTCATGGATGCTCTAGGCTGGGAGATGAGATGGGACCTTTATGCACTGTGACAGACTGAGTCAGGAGTTTATTACTGACATGGCTGGTAAATATCTACTCCATCTAAAAGCAGATAATGATTAGGTGCCCCTTGTGAACCTAGCACATACAAGCATGATGGATTTATAAAGTAAGGAGACAAAGAAGTTCTTGTCTCTAAAAAGCATTTTTACCTTTGCATGTTTTAAAAAAGTGGAATGCTGTCAGAAATCATTCTATATAGTAATATGGTTTACATCTATGTGATCATTTTTTAGAAGGGAGGAGGGTAACATTGATGAGTGGATACTGTCCTACTATTTACTGACTAGTACTGTCTCATTAATCTGATGTATAAGATGTGACCTGCATTTAGAGATAAGGTAGCTAGTTAGAGCTCAGAGCTTTCAGTCACACAGCCAGGATTCCGACCCAAGTCTGTCTGACTCTGTTCTTTACTGTTTTTCCATGACAACATGTTCTTTTCCTGTGCATGAGGAAAAGTTGAGTGTTCAGGGTACATATAAAGATTTTTGAAGACAATCTTGATTATATGATAGCTGTGTATATTTACAGGTATTATCGAATATAATTCTTATTTTATGAATGAGAAACTCACACTCTAAAAGATTAAATGATCACGGAAATACCGAAGTGCAGAGTCAAGACCCCAATCCAAGTCTTCAGACTTCAATTATAGCCCTTTAAGTTTAGAACAGAGTCTGTTTCAGAGGTCGGACATCAGAGGCCTGCTTGCAGATTAGTTTTATGTTTAAAAGAATTGCCAATGTTTAAGAATGAGGAATTTTCACATAAAATCCCTGCCTTTGGCTTTTCCTGAAAAAAATGTGGAGATCTGGCCACAAGCCCAGAACTGAGTAGCTGCTTGCTGTCACCTTTAGACTGGCCCTAGTCTCCAGTTGATCACAGCCATTTACTCCCTTTATTCACTTACATCCTCTGACTTGACTCTTGAAGACTTGGAATTTAGGATTTCTAGACCGACTGTGCCATGTCTCTGGAAACCACTTGATAGGGGCTGGGAAGTGTAGTGCTGACACTTGAGACCTGTAGGGGAAGAGCAATTGGCCAGGTGACGATGGTCAGGCTCTCTCGCCCACTCCTCACTCAGGACAGCTGAGATCATTTGTGGCGCTAAGCATGCGCATCGTGGCGTGGTCTGTATAAGCACCACCTGAAACGCTCTTAGAGCTGTCAAGTTGAGTCCAGTCCCATGGAGTTGAGTTTTGTAGTTATCATGATTTTGCTGTGTCAGAGATTAAAGCATGTCTGCCTTGCCCCAGTAAATAAAGAATATCTGTAGTTTCTACAGCTCCTTGCATCTTCTTCCAGCTTCTCCGCTGGCGTCTTGCCTATCCTGAGTTCAGTGAACAATGAGATAACAGGAAGATAAGACCAAACCAAAACATTTTCAATACCTTTAGTAAAATTTCAGATATGGATGTGATATATGCCATTTCCCAGTGATGATTAGCTTTCTCTGGTGCTTTATACTTTACTTTCACATGATTTTTATTTCATTTAATTGAAAGCTCTTATTTTCCAAAAGGGGAAACAGGCTTAGAGAGTGTAAGTTTCTTGCCCAAGGTCATAGGTTAATTAGCCTGCAAGCCAGGACCAAAGCTTGGGTCTCTCTCTTTCTCTCTCTTTTTTTTTTTGCAACCAGGGATCCAACCTGGGCCGTCCACAGTGCAAGTGTGGCGTCTTAACCACTGGACTGCCAGGGAAGTCCCATGGCTTTATTGTGGGAGAGCACTCATTAAGGGGCCTCTGATATGGCTCTTTCTGGGAGACTCCTTTGGCTTCAACCTGAAGGCAACTCCTTGAGGCAGAGTTCTTGGGCCTCTGGGATTGTCAAACTGGCTGTTTTGTTGTTAAATTTATTTTTCGGTTTTGAGTGTTATCCAGTGAATTATTTAGTTCACTCATGATACGTTATGATTATAATCTCTTTTTAAAATCATTTTGTCATTTTTTGGGGTTACATCTGAAGCTAGTATTTAAACTTTTAAAACTTGCACCATTTTTCAGAGGTACTGAGATGCTTCATTTGGCTGTGTTGCATTCGAGAAAACTGTGTGTCTACTCTGTCTCAGGTAAGAAACATTTTCTTTTTTAAATGTAGACTTTTTACTAAAATATGGACTTCTTAATATTATGTAAGAATAGTTATATCGACTTGGTTAAAAGTTTTCTTATCTTGGTTAGCGTTTTCCTATTGTTCACTTACTCTTTCCATTGCAAAGACTATTACGTTTTCTTGGTCTGCTATTTCCATGCATACTTAAATTTCTATCACTGTAGAGGGTTCCTTGAAATCTCCTTTATCTGAGGAATTGTGTCCAGGATTGCCTATGATTAAGAGAGGCCAATTCTGGGTACTTAGGGCACTTGAGTCTTAAGAAATGTTCAATAGCAACAACAGAATTCATTAAATGCTGAGTCATGGTGGCTTAAAGTGCGTTTCTTTGGTGAACCTCAAGTATTTTTTCTTTATAGTTCCAATTTCTTGGTTTTTGGTTGTCTTCATTTAACCAGACCTCGAAGGTTTCATTCCCTGACACGGTCCTGTGGGTACAAGTATGAAAGTTAATTGTAGTCTTGTTTCAGCATTTTGGCCCTTATTAAAAATGTGACTTATGAATTTTGTTTCAGTTATTAGATAAGTTTTAGTTCAAGTTTAGAGAGTTATTTTTATGATGTCAACATTGAAGGATTTTTTCAATGGATATAGTAAAGCTAACTATCTGTGGACCTATTGCTTATTCAAAAGATACACTCCTTTGGAATTTGCTGTAAATATTAGCTTCTAGGTCTCGATTTCTCACACTCAGTCTCTTGATTTAGGCTTTCTTTGTATTTTGCTTTTAATTGGAGTAATGATTCTTATTTACTATCACCAAGCTGGATATTCTTTTTTGGTTTGAAGATCTGTTAGATTTTGAAGGCAGGCTTGGTATGTGCTGTGTGGTAGGCATACTTGTTGAATGAATGAATGAACTTATATTTCTAAGTAGTGCTGAGGCAATTGGTAGTAGCTATTACTCTCTATGTGTTACTTTCTTCTTATTTTCCTTCTCTGTTGCCACTATCATTTTCTTTTCCATTCTTTTTTGTATCAGAGACCCAGTAAAGTAATCTTACTGTCATTGTTAAACACTCTCATTGTTTGGTGGTAAAATATGTTGCTCCTCTTATGCTGTTAAAGTGCTGCACTCAATATACCAGCAAATTTGGAAAACTCAGCAGTGGCCACAGGACTAGAAAAGGTCTGTTTTCATTCCAATCCCAAAGAAAGGCAATGCCAAGGAATGCTCAAACTACTGCACAATTGCACTCATCTCACATGCTAGCAAAGTAATGCTCAACATTCTCCAAGCCAGGCTTCAACAGTACATGAACTGTGAACTTCCAGATGTTCAAGCTGGATTTAGAAAAGGCAGAGGAACCAGAGAGCAAATTGCCAATATCCGTTGGA
>NW_011489342.1:46357-59926 GCF_000754665.1 Bison bison bison | reverse complement strand
GCAGAGTACATCATGAGAAATGCTGGACTGGATGAAGCGCAAGCTGGAGTCAAGATTGCCGGGAGAAATATCAATAACCTCGCTGATGACACCACCACCCTTATGGCAGAAAGCGAAGAAGAACTAAAGAGCCTCTTGATCAAAGTGAAAGAGGAGAGTGAAAAAGCTGGCTTAAAACTCAACATTCAGAAAACTAAGATCATGGCATCTGGTCCCATCACTTCATGGGAAATAGATTGGGAAGCAGTGGAAACAGTGAGAGACTTTATTTTTTTGGGCTTGAAAATCACTGCAGATAGTGACTGCAGCCATGAAATTAAAAGACGCTTGCTCCTTGGAAGAAGAACTATGACCACCCTAGACAGCATATTAAAAAGCAGAGACATTACTTTGCCCACAAAGGTCCGTCTAGTCAAGGCTATGGTTTTTCCAGTAGTCATGTATGGATGTGAGAGTTGGACTATAAAGAAAGCTGAGCACTGAAGAATTGATGCTTTTGAACTGTGGTGTTGGAGAAGACTCTTGAGAGTCCCTTGGACTGCAAGGAGATCCAACTAGTCCATCCTAAAGGAGATCAGTCCTGAATATTCATTGGAAGGACTGATGGTGAAGCTGAAACTCCAGTACTTTGGCCACCTGATGTGAAGAACTGACTCATTTAAAAAGACCCTGATGCTGGGAAAGATTGAAGGCAGGAAGAGAAGGGGATGACAGAGGATGAGACGTTGGATGGCATCACCAACTCTATGGACATGAGTTTGAGTAGGCTCCGGTAGTTGGTGATGGACAGGGAAGCCTGGCGTGCTGCAGTCCATGGGGTCACAAAGAGTTGGACACGACTGAGGGACTGAACTGAACTAATATTGCTCCTTCTAGTGGTAGGACAAATATTTAGTGTTCCAGAATAAATGGAGAAGGTAAGATATAGGCTGGGCTTTCCATGTGGCAGAGTGGTAAAGAATCTGCAGCCAATGCAGGAGATGCAGGAGACTAGGGTTTGATTGGGAAGATCCTCTGGAGGAGGAAATGCCAACTGACTTCGGTATTCTTTCCTGGAGAATCCCATGGACAGAGGAGCCTGGCAGGCCACAGTCCAGGGGATGGCAAAGTGTTGGATACAGCTGAGCACGCATGATAGAGGCTACTTTATTGTAGGAATCTAGCTGTTCCTGTCCCATCATAAGCCTATTAACTTTGAGTGACATTTTATTAACAGGTATGGAGGAGGATAACTTACCCACAGTCACTCTTGATACTGCTTGGGGTACTGGTCCTTTCTAGAGGCTCTGTGGGGGCTCTAAGAGGGCAGTAGAAGGACAGATCCTAAAAATTAGAAACAAGGTTAGATTCTTGACCTTGCCTTGGCCTATTTGAATAATGGCTCAGAAAGCCAGAAGTCTCTAGACTTTACTGGGGTGTATGACATAGACTAAGGATGAAATGGGTGTTTATCAAAAAAGCCTAGTGAAAGAAACTGGCATGTTTGATCACAGCTTTTTAATAGGACATTGGTATCCATAAGGGCTTCCCTGATAGCTCAGTTGATAAAGAATCCACCTGCAATGCAGGAGATCCCAGTTCGATTCCTAGGTCGGGAAGATCCTCTAGAGAAGGGATAGGCAATCCACTACAGTATTCTTGGGCTTCCTTTGGGCTCAGCTGGTAAAGAATCCATCTGCAGTGTGGGAGACCTCAGTTCCACCCCTGGCTTGGGAAGATCCCCTGGAGAAGGAAAAGGCTACCCGCTCTAGTATTCTTGCTTTGAGAATTCCATGGACTGTATGCAGTCCCTGGGGTTGAAAAGAGTCGGACATGACTGAACGAGTTTCACCTATTCATAAACATATTCCTTCAAATTTGTGTTGAAAATGAAAGTTACTTGTCATGGGAATGGCAATTTTATTGCTCTTTTTATTCTTTGTACTCATTTACAAGCCTTGTATTCTCTGGGGATGAGGAGTTGTCCAAACTACATTCCCTTACACTCCACCTCATTTCCTTTCTCAGTCTCTCATTTCTTCAGCCTCCTGTGATACTCGTAGGCTGACAATTTGTATATTTTTTCTGGCTTGGCTTAAATTGAGAAGCAGGGAAGTTAATGTTTTTGTTCTCTTGAATATGTTTCTTGAGGTATCAGACCGAACTTTTACCTAGCTTTTACTATAACAGGGGAAGCATAAACACTTTCTAGTTTAAGTGAAATCACCGGTGTCAGCAGATGAACGTGTCAGCTGAACTTGACGTCCTTAACCCCAACTGCCCTCTCCCCAAATGTTTTTTGTTTTCCTTTGTGTGCTTGTTGTTGTTCAGTGGCCAAGTTGGTGAAGAATCTGCCTGCAATGCAGGAGACCTGGGTTCGATCCCTGGGTCTGGAAGATCCCCTCGAGAAGGGAATGGCAACCCACTCCAGTATTCCTGCCTGGAGAATTCCATGGACAGAGGAGCCTGGGGGGCTACAGTCCATAGGATCACAAAGATTCAGACACTTTCACTTTTTCACTTTTTGTGTGCTATGTGCTCCTAGAAGATATGTGAGGCAAATTAGAGGAGAAATCCTGGATACAGCAAACGACTCTTAATAATCAGAGGCTACTGTGCTGACTTTCTTTCTTTCTTTGGTCATTAAATGCTGGTTTAATATAGAGAAACAGCAGGGTCTTGCTGACCTGACCTTAGCCCATCTTATCATACTCTGGTAAAGGAAAAACATCACATGGCATCTGATTCTTTCCTGATGGTGCTCAGTTTCTGAGTAAATGGTTACAGATGTGTGAGCTTAAGCTATACTGATTATGTTCTTTTAAATATTCTCTTCTAAAAATTGTGTATTTCCTAAGCATTTGACATATTTCTAGAATTTTAACATTTGCCATGAGAGGGCAAAAATGTCTCTTTACTTTTGATAGGGTTACATAATCTAATTTGATTATTTAATACAATGAACCTTTTACTCTGTAATGGCTTTTATTAATATTTCATTTAACATTGTTAGATTTCTCAGCAGTTATGTATGTAAAATTGGGCCAAAACCTGTTTTCAAGGTGACCTTTGATTGTCCAGAGAGTTTTTATTTTTTAATTAGCTCTTGTTTAAATAAGGCCAGCGGCAAAAATGTTCTAATATCCATTTACTTTCTAATCGATGAAACTTTATATGAACTTTAGTTATATGTAGACTATTATTATGGGCTTCCCTGGTGGCTCAGATGGTAAAGTGTCTGCCTGCAATGTGGGAGACCCGGGCTGATATACATTTATTGTATTCAATCTGTATATCCAAGGATAAAACTTATGTAAGTAATTTTAATCTTATGTCACTGATGCTTCTCTAGAAAAAATGATCAGAATTTTTAGATTTTCAGGTACTACCTTTATTCCAAGTTAGTATTGAAGGAAGATAAATTGTTCTGTTCTCCCTAGTTGCACTATCATATTTTCAAGTGCAGGTACCTGAAATTTAAAAACTTAGCAATGCATTTGGAGCTTTTCCAGTACATAAATCCTAGTGTGATTTCATGCAAGTTTGTTTAAATATTGACTGCTGCCCCTTGTGTTCACTGATGTTTCGGCTAGCAGGTATGCATGATACATTGCTTTCTTGGAGGGGTCCCTCTCATTTTAGGTGCAGAATGAAATTTGGAATTTCTGTAAGGACGAACCAGAAGTTTCTTGGAATGTTTTTCTGGTTTCTTAGAGGCTAGAACTGTCCTTAGGTCAATGCTATGAGTTATGTTTTTAGAGTTTTTGGTTTTTGCCCTTGTGGCTGGTATGGTAGTGATTACCACCAGTTTCTGTGGACTTTACTGACTTTATTGCCATTTAGGTTCCAGAAAGCTTTCATCTATCAGGTTTAGCTGGCAAATTTGTCTTTTTTTTTTTTTTTTTAATTCTACTGATGTGTGTTCTGTTCTTAGCATTTTCAGGGGCATAGATCTGTGTAGAAAATGTTTTCCTCCAAGAAATCCTTGCCTGTTAGTTTTTTCTCTTTCAACCCTTTACCTTCCAAATGAGGAAGAACAGTCCAGGGAGAGAAAGGTGGGGGGTTGAAATTATGTGTGTGTGTGTGTGTATACACATATGTATATACACACACACATGAAAGTGAAAAAGTGAAATTCAGCATTAGTCACTCAGTCTTGTCTGACACTTTGTGACCCCATGGGCTGTGGCCCACCAGGCTCCTCTGTCCATGGAATTCTCTGGGCAAGAATACTGGAGTGGGTTGCCATTTCCTTCTCCAGGAAATCTTCCTGGCCCGGGTATTGAACCCAGGTCTCCTACATTGCAGGTGGATTCTTTACCATCTCAGCCATTAGGGAAGCCCTATGTATGTGTGTGTGTGTGTGTGTGTATGTATGTATAGTTGATTTATAATATTATGTTAATGTCTACTGTACAGCAAAGTGATTCATTTATATATATACACACACATTTTTTTTTTGTCCATTATGGTTTATCAGAGGATATTGAATAGAGTTCCCTGTGCTATACAGTAGGATCTTGTTGTTTATTCATTCTATATTTAATAGTTTGCATTTGCTAACCCTAAACTCCCAGTCTGTCCCTCCTCAGGAAATTTTTTTTTGAAGTTGTCATTGGCTTACCAGGTTCCCTGAAAGTTGTTAAATGGGGGACAACTAGGTGCCAGGATATAGAGTGCTGGCTCAGAAGACCTGATTTGAGTACTGTGTCCTTTATCAGCTATGTGATTTTGGTGGAAATTTATTAATTTTTTTTAAAGTTAAGGTGCCTCAGTTCTAAAATGGAAGTAGAAATACTTCTCTTCTTGCAACCTCAGTGAACATTGGTACATCCTTCTGGACAAAAACAAAACAAAACAAAAAAACCCCCACAAATGCTCACATATAAATCTGTATACACATACATATAGACTGACATATATATTTAGATTGTTTTAATTATCTAATGTTATTCAGTTTGGAACTATTTCATTTTCTTTGTGATATTTAAATTTTTTTCTTTAACTTTTGCGTTTTTGACTGAATGACAAAGATGCTTCTTAATGGAATATGTTGCATTTAGAATAATTTTTCTTTTCAATACAGTTTCTAATCATACTGTTCTTGCCTGATCACTAGGATATAGCTCTAACTGTATATACTCTAGGAAGCCTGACAACTAGAGAGTAAAATGCAGATAAAGTACCTTTTCCCATTTGGAATGAACCAGGAAGTAATTATAGCATATATGACCTATTAAATGCAATGAAAGTTTTTTTTTTTAATTTTGAAGGATATTTTTCTTGTTTGTTGCTGTTCAGTCAGTAAGTTGCATCCAACTCTTTGCGGCCCCGTGGACTGCAGAATACCAGACTCCTCTGTCCTCCACTGTCTCTAGGAGTTTGCTCAAATTCATGTCCATTGAATCTGTGATGCTGTCTAACCATCTCATCCTCTGCCACCCCTTTCTCCTTTTGCTTTCAAACTTCCCTAGCATTGGTGTCTTTTCCAGTGAGTTGGCTCTTTGCATCAGATGGCCAAAGTATTGGAGCTTCAGCTTCAATGTCAGTCTTTCCAATCAGTATTCGGGATTGATTTCCTAGAGAATCCCATGGATGGAGGAGCCTGGTGGGCTGCAGTCTGTGGGGTTGCAGGGAGTCGAACACGACTGAGAGACTTCACTTTCACTTTTCACTTTCATGCATTGGAGAAGGAAATGGCAGCCCACTCCAGTGCTCTTGCCTGGAGAATCCCAGGGACGGGGGAGCCTGGTGGGCTGCCGTCTCTGGGGTCGCACAGAGTCGAATACGACTAAAGCGACTTAGCAGCAGCAGCAGCAGCAGCAGCAGGATAGACTGGTTTGATCTCCTTGCAGTCCAAGGGACTCTCAAGAGTCTTCTCCAAGCACCACAGTTTGCAGAATCTATTCTTCCACGCTCAGTCTTCTTTATGGTCCAACTCTCACATCCATTCGTGACTACTGGAAAAACCATAGCTTTGACTATAGGGACCTTTGTTGGCACAGTGATATCTGTCTAGGTTTGTCATAGTTTTTCTTCCAAGGAGCAAGCATCTTTTAATTTCATAGTTGCAGTCTCTGTCCACAGTGATTTTGGAGCCCAAGAAAATGAAATGTCACTGCTTCCACTTTTTCTATGTGCCATGAAGTGATGGGACTGGATACCTTGATTTTAGTTTTTTGAGTGTTGTTTTAAGCCAACATTTTCACTCTCCTCTTTTACCCTCATCTAGAAGCTTTCAGTTCTTCTTCACTTTCTGCCTTTAGAGTGGTGTCATCTGCATATCTGAGGTTGGTATTTCTCCCAGCAGTCTTGATTCCAGCTTGTGATTCATCCAGTGTGGCATTTCGCATGATGTACTCTGTATATATGTCAAATAAGCAGAATGACAATATTCAGCCTTGTCGTACTCCTTTCCCAATTTTGAACCAGTCAGTTGTAGACTTCAAAGAAAACATTATCCTAGTTATTTGCTGAGGGATGTTTTAGATCTCTCTAGTAAATTAGAACATAATGTGTTAGGGGCTTGAATATTTTGAGAGTTGGCACAGAAAATTGAATTGCTTGATAGTGTGGGGAATTTTTTTCTTAGATACTTTGAGTCATGTCTTTTCTGTTTCATTGTTATAAGTGAAGGGAACTTAACCTAATTTATTTCAGAACTGAAACTGGAAGATTTTGTTGTTATTTAAATAGTTATACTATACTTAGACATAATGGAAATAGATAATAAAATGTGACCCAGGGTAGTATTTCATCTAATGGTATAATCTAGCTGAGACTTAAATGGTTCTAACTGTGCTGGCATTCTTTGTTATCAGTATGCTAAGTGTTCATGATACATAATGCTTTAGTGCTTTGTCATTTTAAATTTCACTGAAATTGAATTACTTGGAATTGGTACAGGTGATGAGATATTAATATTTTTTAATATAAACAAATACAAAGCAGTTGTTTTATTTTTTCTTTTTAGGAACCTTGGGTAATGTGGAACATGGGAACCAGTATCAGATCAAATTGATGTATGAACATAATCTTCAGAGAACAGCCTGCAATATGACTTATGGATCATTTGGCGGTGTGAAAGGTAATTTGTATTTAATCATGAGCATGCTGTTGTAAGGATCAGAATATTTGGCCATATAAAAATGGAGGATTATGTGGTTTGAATCTCAGAGTTAAACATATTTTATGGAAACCTTTGTATTAAAATACTTGGGCAAAGTAGTAAAAAAAGAAAACTCTAAGCGTTGGATATATATGATTTTCATATGGCCTGCACTTTTATGTGGTCTACAGAAATATTTCTGAAACTGCCTTTTCTTTAAATTTTGTCTTTTATACATGAGTTGACTGAAGTTGAACTTTTCTGTGGTGAACTGTGTGCCTGCCTCTCTCAGTGGAAGAAGGGGTTGATTTCTTCATTGATGGATGTCCCTGCTCTATTTGGTAGAGGCAGGATGAAGCTGTAGACCCCTGTCCCCACCTCACCCACCCCCAGGGCCACTGTGCAGGTTGTGTAAATTGTTTTTAAACCAGGGCATAAGGGGCTAGTGGAGACTGGAATGCAGACCTGATCCTGCTCATCTGGCCATGTGCGCTGGCCTGGAATAAATATCCCTAGAGAAAGGGAGCCTTTCCTAAATTTCATAGAGACATTACCTTTATCAAGTCTGGGCTCAGTGATGCTGTGTTCTTTCCACCCTGGGAGTATCTTTTTCTAATTAACACAAGGGCTACCACCCTAGTTCCACCCTGGCTTCTTGAGTTACCAGGGCTTGATGCTTGCTTCTCTACACTGTGATTGTTGGCATGGGAGGATTGTTTACAATTAAATTTCTCTCACTTCACCATGACAGGGTGAGAGAGGAGCTGCTGGTGCTGAAGTAAGTATAGGAAGCCAGCTGGTGACACTTGCCTGTGTGATTTTGTGTTTGTGTGTGGAGGGGGCTCCTGCTGAACATGTAACTAGGGATTTTATAATATAGCTCTCTTTAGGCTCAAATTTTTATGAGTTTATTGTTTAACTATTGTGTTAATGGGCTTCCTTGGTGGCTCAGATGGTAAAAAATTTGCCTGCAATTCAGTGGACCTGGCTTCGATCTCTGGGTTGGGAAGATCCCCTGAAGAAGGAAATGGTTACCCACTCCAGTATTCTGGCCTGGAGAATTCCATGGACAGAGTAGCCTGGTGGGCTACAGTCCATAGGGTTGCAAAGAGTCAGACATACTGAGAGACTTTCACTTTCATTGTGTTAATAAAAAATAGGTTACCTATGTTAGATTTTTCTTTAGTGACATGACAAAATATCTTTATTTTGGAAGTATCCTTCATTCATGTGAACTCACTTTGTTTTATATACAAAGGTAAAGGCAAGAATATTTTGGGTAATGGGCTTCCCTGGTGGCTCAGATGGTAAAAGAATCTGCCTACAATGCAGGAGACCCCGGTTCAATCCCTGAGTTGGGAAGATCCCTACAGAAGGGAATGGCAGCTCACTGCAGTATTCTTGCCTGGGCAATCCCATGGATAGAGGAGCCTGACATGCTACTGTCTATGGGGTCATAAAGAGTCAGACACCACTAAGCTACTGACACTTTCACTTTCACACTTTCAATGTATAAATAAGCGTTTTGTGTAATTAAAGTGATTTATTTGCTAAACTTTAGTAACAGGAATGTTTGAAGAATATGGGAGATGTCTAGAGTTAGGTGAAAAGAGACCATAAAAAGTGAAAATTTGATGAGAAGCTAACTTCTGTTAGGCATTCCCTTCCCAACTTCAGCTTTCCACTGTTCTTTAAAAAAAGTGTCTGACATGATCAGGGGACCAAGTCTCCCTTGTTTAATGAACTATTTTCAATATTCTTTCTGCTACGAAACCCTGCAAAGAAAAATTACTAAATTCTGTACAGCTGCAGTCAAAAGATATTATATGAGAAAAGAGTGCTTTGGGTAAATGAAAGTAAGTTTTTATTTTTTGGTAGCATGAAGACAATTATTTATTTAATTTTCAAAACTCTTAATTGAAGGGTAATTGCTTTACAGTATAGTGTTGATTTCTACCAAACATCAGCATGAATCAGCCGTAGGTTTACCCATAAGAAAATTACTTATTTTTAAAAAGACAGTTCTTTGGATCAATGTCAATTGTTGTCCTTCATTGATTGGACTGTCCTTTTAGTTTTACTGCCAGACCAAGTTAACCTAATTAAAGTAAAAAAATTTAAATAAATTCCTTGCTTCTGTGTGACATTTTTGCTAGATTCAGTGATGCACTTTCAAAGTAATTAGAGTTATTAGTTTTGAAAAGAATAGTTAAGTTTGTACTTACATATCTTCTCTTAGTTCTGAAATTCTGCCTTATATTTAAAAAGTCCCTTTTGAAAAAATAAGAGACAGTTATGACATTTCTTACTTTCCTATGGTTAAGCAGAATATTTCCCCATTTGAAACAGAGATATCTTAGTAGCAGAAGCAATTATTCTGTTTCATGGGTTTGGAACACATAATATCTTTGAGATATCTTTAAAAAAGTAATGGAGTGGTAAATCAGTAAAAATGAGCCATTTGGGGTGAGTGGCAGGGGGGATGGGGAGTTATGGCTAATGGCTACAAGGTTTCTTCTTTGGGGATGAGGAAAATGATCTCAAATTAAATTACAGTGATGGCTGCACAGCTCTATAAATACACTGAAAACTATTGAGTTGTGTAATTTTAAGAGGTGGTAAGTAAATTGTATCTTAATTGTAAAACTGTTAAAAAAAATTATCCGTGGGATAAAACTTGCTGCAAGAGAGGTGATAGCACAGTCCGTGCATCTACTGATGTACAGAAGTTGTGGCTTCAGAACTGTGAAAATGCTTTTGAATGCTGATAGGTGGTTTATGGGAATGTGTATTAGGAAATGATCCAAAATGTGAAAAAGTCTGATCAAGCTTCTATATAATTATTTCCTTCTTCTTTCTGTCCTCCCTCCCTTCTTTTTATTTATAAATGTATTTATTTATAATATAGAAAAATTAGAAGTGATCTAAATGAGTAGCGAAAAGCAAAGGAGAAAAGGAAAGATATAAGCATCTGAATGCAGAGTTCCAAACAATAGCAAGAAGAGATAAGAAAGCCTTCCTCAGTGATCAATGTAAAGAAATAGAGGAAAACAAAAGAATGGGAAAGACTAGAGATCTCTTCAAGGAAATTAGAGATACCAAGGGAACATTGGGCTCAATAAAAGACAGAAATGGTATGGACCTAACAGAAGCAGAAGATATTAAGAAGAGGTGGCAAGAATACACAGAAGAACTATACAAAAAAGATCTTCACGACCCAGATAATCACGATGGTGTGATCACTCACCTAGAGCCAGACATCCTGGAATGTGAAGTCAAGTGGGCCTTAGGAAGCATCACTACAAACAAAGCTAGTGGAGGTGATGGAATTCCAGTTGAGCTATTTCAAATCCTAAAGATGATGCTGTGAAAGTGCTGCACTCAATATGCCAGCAAATTTGGAAAACTCAGCAGTGGCCACAGCACTGGAAAAGGTCAGTTTTCATTCCAATCCCAAAGAAAAGCAATGCCAAAGAATGCTCAAACTACCACACAATTGCACTCATCTCACATGCTAGTAAAGTAATGCTCAAAATTCTCCAAGCCAGGCTTCAGCAATACGTGAACCGTGAACTTCCAGATGTTCATGCTGGTTTTAGAAAAGGCAGAGGAACCAGAGATAAAATTGCCAGCATCCACTAGATCATTGAAAAAGTGAGAGAGTTCCAGAAAATCATCTATTTCTGCTTTAACCAGACCACCTGACCTGCCTCTTGATAAACCTATATGCAGGTCAGGAAGCAACAGTTAGAACTGGACATGGAACAACAGACTGGTTCCAAATAGGAAGAGGAGTATGTTAAGGCTGTATATTGTCACCCTGCTTATTTAACTTCTGTGCAATATCATGAGAAACGCTGGACTGGAAGAAGCACAAGCTGGAGTCAAGATTGCCGGGAGAAATATCAATAACCTCAGATATGCAGATGACCTCACCCTTATGGCAGAAAGTGAAGAGGAACTCAAAAGCCTCTTGATGAAAGTGAAAGAGGAGAGTGAAAAAGTTGGCTTAAAGCTCAACATTCAGAAAACGAAGATCATGGCATCTGGTCCCATCACTTCATGGGAAATAGATGGGGAAACAGTGGAAACAGTGTCAGACTTTATTTCTGGGGGCTCCAAGATCACTGCAGATGGTGACTGCAGCCATGAAATTAAAAGACACTTACTCCTTGGAAGGAAAGTTATGACCAACCTAGATAGCACATTCAAAAGCAGAGACGTTACTTTGCCAACAAAGGTCCGTCTAGTCAAGGCTATGGTTTTTCCAGTGGTCATGTATGAATGTGAGAGTTGGATTGTGAAGAAAGCTGAGCACCGAAGAATTGATGCTTTTGAACTGTGGTGTTGGAGAAGACTCTTGAGAGTCCCTTGGACTGCAAGGAGATCCAACCAGTCCATTCTGAAGGAGATCAGCCCTGGGATTTCTTTGGAAGAAATAATGCTAAAGCTGAAACTCCAGTACTTTGGCCACCTCATGCGAAGAGTTGACTCATTGGAAAAGACTCTGATGCTGGGAGGGATTGGGGGCAGGAGGAGAAGGGGTCGACAGAGGATGAGATGGCTGGATGGCATCACTGACTCGATGGATGTGAGTCTGGGTGAACTCCGGGATTTGGTGATGGACAGGGAGGCCTGGCGTGCTGCATTCATGGGGTTGCAAAGACACGACTGAGCGACTGAACTGAACTGAACTGAAATGAGTAATAGATCAGAATGATTAAGTTTTGATTCATAGATTCAGTAGATTATTGTGAAGCTGGTAAAATTAAGTTTGGTTTGCTGTAGTGAACATCTTTGAACATAAATCTTTGTCCATGTTTCTAATTTTTTCCCTAAGACTGAGTGTAGAAGTGGAGTTACTGAGTTAGAAGGTTAAGAAGATACTTTTTTCTCAAAAAAGCACCCCTGCGAACTATATAAATAAATTGTAAAAAGTATAGAACTTAGGAAGAAGAAAGTAAAAGTCACTGTCACTTCAATAGAAAAGAAAGCCTATTTTCTGAACCTGATGTCGCCCGTATGTGTCTAATGTGCACCTTTACAGGACAGAGTGGGTCAGTGTTTTAATCTGAAGACTTTCCTAGACTCGTTCTTTTTCTTTTTTTGATCTAAGTTTAAAAAAGGAAATTAAAAATTATTGTCTTTTATCTTACTCTGTGTTTAAGATGTCTTCTTGTGGAATTATTAAGTTAGGTAATTGTGTTAGTAGTCAAGAAAGGAGTTAAGCAAAAAGAAAACCTAGCAGCATTTTTTTTTAAAATTTTATTTTATTTTTAAACTTTACAATATTGTATTAGTTTTGCCAAATATCGAAATGAATCTGCCACAGGTATACCTGCGTTCCCCATCCTGAACCCTCCTCCCTCCTCCCCCCCCAACCCTCCCTCTGGGTCGTCCCAGTGCACCAGCCCCAAGCATCCAGTATCGTGCATCGAACCTGGACTGGCGACTCGTTTCATACATGATATTATACATGTTTCAATGCTATTCTCCCAAATCTCCCCACCCTCTCCCTCTCCCACAGAGTCCATAAGACTGATCTATACATCGGTGTCTCTTTTGCTGTCTCGTACACAGGGTTATTGTTGCCATCTTTCTAAATTCCATATATATGCGTTAGTATACTGTATTGGTGTTTTTCTTTCTGACTTACTTCACTCTGTATAATAGGTTCCAGTTTTATACACCTCATTAGAACTGATTCAAATGTATTCTTTTTAATGGCTGAGTAATACTCCATTGTGTATATGTACCATAGCTTTCTTATCCATTCATCTGCTGATGGGCATCTAGGTTGCTTCCATGTCCTGGCTATTATAAACAGTGCTGCGATGAACATTGGGGTACACGTGTCTCTTTCCCTTCTGGTTTCCTCAGTGTGTATGCCCAGCAATGGGATTGCTGGATCATAAGGCAGTTCTATTTCCAGTTTTTTAAGGAATCTCCACACTGTTCTCCATAGTGGCTGTACTAGTTTGCATTCCCACCAACAGTGTAAGAGAGTTCCCTTTTCTCCACACCCTCTCCAGCATTCATTGCTTGTAGACTTTTGGATTGCAGCCATTCTGACTGGCGTGAAATGGTACCTCATAGTGGTTTTGATTTGCATTTCTCTGATAATGAGTGATGTTGAACATCTTTTCATGTGTTTGTTAGCCATCTGTATGTCTTCTTTGGAGAAATGTCTGTTTAGTTCTTTGGCCCATTTTTTGATTGGGTCATTTATTTTTCTGGAGTTGAGCTGTAGGAGTTGCTTGTATATTTTTGAGATTAGTTGTTTGTCCGTTGCTTCATTTGCTATTATTTTCTCCCATTCTGAAGGCTGCCTTTTCACCTTGCTAATAGTTTCCTTTGTTGTGCAGAAGCTTTTAAGTTTAATTAGGTCCCATTTGTTTATTTTTGCTTTTATTTCCAATATTCTGGGAGGTGGGTCATAGAGGATCCTGCTGTGATGTATGTCGGAGAGTGTTTTGCCTATG
>NW_011489342.1:0-46257 GCF_000754665.1 Bison bison bison | reverse complement strand
TCTGGGAGGGGGGTCATAGAGGATCCTGCTGTGATGTATGTCGGAGGTGTTTTGCCTATGTTCTCCTCTAGGAGTTTTATAGTTTCTGGTCTTACGTTGAGATCTTTAATCCATTTTGAGTTTATTTTTGTGTATGGTGTTAGAAAGTGTTCTAGTTTCATTCTTTTACAAGTGGTTGACCAGTTTTCCCAGCACCACTTGTTAAAGAGATTGTCTTTATTCCATTGTATATTCTTGCCTCCTTTGTCAAAGATAAGGTGTCCATATGTGCGTGGATTTATCTCTGGGCTTTCTATTTTGTTCCATTGATCAATATTTCTGTCTTTGTGCCATTACCATACTGTCTTGATAACTGTGGCTTTGTAATAGAGTCTGAAGTCAGGTAGGTTGACTCCTCCAGTTCCATTCTTCTTTCTCAGGATAGCTTTGGCTATTCGAGGTTTTTTTATTTCCATACAAATTGTGAAATTATTTGTTCTAGCTCTGTGAAGAATACCGTTGGTAGCTTGATAGGGATTGCATTGAATCTATAAATTGCTTTGGGTAGTATACTCATTTTCACTATATTGATTCTTCCAATCCATCAACATGGTATGTTTCTCCATCTATTAGTGTCCTCTTTGATTTCTTTCACCAGTGTTTTATAGTTTTCTATATATAGGTCTTTAGTTTCTTTAGGTAGATATATTCCTAAGTATTTTATTCTTTCCGTTGCAATGGTGAATGGAATTGTTTCCTTAATTTCTCTTTCTGTTTTCTCATTATTAGTGTATAGGAATGCAAGGGATTTGTGTGTGTTGATTTTATATCCTGCAACTTTACTATAATCATTGATTAGTTCTAGTAATTTTCTGGTGGAGTCTTTAGGATTTTCTATGTAAAGGATCATGTCATCTGCAAACAGTGAGAGTTTTACTTCTTCTTTTCCAATTTGGATTCCTAGCAGCATTTTAAACAAATGTGTTGAAAATACTGGAAGACAACAGAGGGAAATTTATTTGGTTGTGTAGCAGAATGAACTACCGCTAGATGGCAGTCCTCTACAACCACAGGCTTTAGTTGGCTCTGAATACAACGGTATGGTAAGAAATCATTCAGGGAGGAATTGTTATCCCAGATCATACTTTGCCTTCTTCAGGCTGCAAAAGAGCAATGGAGTGGTTCTTAAAAAACTATTATAGATAATATCTTCACGATACAATGAAAAAACCCCTTCTAGCTGTGCTCAAATTTTAATATGCTTCTGAATCATAATGGAATCTTGATGAAATTGTAGGTCTTAACTCTAAGTCTGAAATTGGAACTCAGAGTTTGAATTTCTGATAGTGTCCCAACCAATCCCAAATTGCAGAGATCTAGAGGTTTTCTGTCACCCTGCATCTACCAAGTGTTTATTCCCTGCCAGGCAGTGTCCTAAGTGCTTTACAGGTTGAGTAACTTAAGATATACTTAGTAAATGGTAAAGCAGGGATTCCAACCCAGGCTTTCTGCTTCTAGAAACTTGTGGTTTTAACCATACTAAACTGGGATATCTAGGCTGTGAGTAATTTTGCCTACTTCCTAATTTGGGAAAAATCTTTGCTATCAGAAAGATGTGTATTTGGTTTGACTAAAGTTGGTGCATAACTTTGATTCTTTATAGATTATAGAAAAACATGTTGGTTAATTTCTGGGTCAGATATTTGCTTTGTCAATTGCCTTTTTTTGGATGATGCTTTGGTTTATAAGAAAAATACCTCTTAAAATTTTTATCAGAGCAGTTATATATGGGGGAGAGGGTAGTATATTATTTGAAATTAGCAAAAGAGTAATTGGGCTTCCCAGGTGGCTCAGACAGTAAAGAATCTGCCTGCAATACAGGAGACCGGAGTTGAGTCCCTGGGTGGGGAAGATCCCCTGGAGAAGGGAATGGCTACCCACTCCAGTATTCTTACCTAGAGAATTCCATGGACAGAGGAGGCTGGCAGACTATAGTCCACGGGATGGCAAAGAGTTGGACATGACTGAACAACTAACACTTTCACTTTTTCAGAGTATTGTTTTTCTCTAATGTTTTTTGTTTGTTTGTTTTGTTTGCTGGCTTGTTAAGAAAATCTTTCAAAAATACCCTTTATCAGTTCAGTTCAGTTCAGTTGCTCAGTTGTGTCTGACTCTTTGCGACCCCATGAACTGCAGCATGCCAGGCCTCCCTGTCCATCACTAACTTTCAGAGTCTACCCAAACCCATGTCCATCGAGTCGGTGATGCCATCCAACCATCTCCTCCTCTGTTATCCCCTTCTCCTCCTGCGTTCAGTCTTTCCCAGCATCAGGGTCTTTTCTAATGAGTCAGCTCTTTGCATCAGGTGGCCAGAATATTGGATCTTCAGCTTCAGCATGAAAAGGTAAAAATGGTAATCTTTTCAGGAAACTCAAACGGGGCTCTGTATCAGCCTAGAGGGGTGGGCTGGGGAGGGAGATGGGAGGGAGATTCAAAAGGGAGAGGATATATGTATACCTATGGTTGATTCATGTTGAGGTTTGACAGAAAAGAGCAAAATTCTGTAAAGCAATTATCCTTCAATAAAAAATAAATTAATTAAAAATTTTATTTGATTAAAAAATGGTAATCTTTACTTTTTACACACAAATTAATGCTTGCAAAATGTAGTGAGTGGCGTAAGCATGAACAATCAAATTATATAGTTTGGAAATCAAATCAATTTTAAAAAGCTGGATTTGAGTTGATTTAAAAATATGTTACTAAAATTGGTGTTATTTATTTTGTTTGGTAATTTGAACTCTACTGTTTCTGAAAAAAGGAACAAGTGCTATTTCTGCCAGGTTTCCCTTTGCTTTTGTTTTTTTTTTTTTTTTTTGCTTTTGTTTCATTGTGTCACTACAACTTCCAATGGTTGTTGACATGGTACTTTACCTGATTAAGATAAACTTGCCATTTCAGAATAGCATTTGGAAAAGGATAACATTAATGTTTACTGACAAAAAGTCAGTAGTGGAGTGATGAAAGAACATTATTGTTTTAAAGTCAACAACTGTGTGTACTTAGCTTGGTAAAACAGTATACTTTGTATAGTCTGTGTAATGTATCTTGCTACTATCAAGATAAGTTTGAGCAAGAATTTCCTTTACTCATAATGTGACTTAGAGACCCTATAGTTATATCCTCAGTTACCGAAAATTTTTCCTGTAGGGCTGAGACAAGTTGATGAACTTTGTAATGTATAGGGATCTTTCAAATGTGCGACAAGGACAATGGGAAGAAATAGTTGATTTGTTAGAGACGTGTGGGAAATTCAGGCACTAGAGCAAGTGTGGTGTTAACTGCATCATCTGTCTCTCTGGGTGTTTGTCCATCCATTCATGCAAGTTTCTCAGAATAGAAAGATTATGATATCTGAGGATACAAAATGAAATCATGATCTGATGAACAAAATGACTTCTATGATATTTTGTTGAAAGATTTAACTTGAACACATTTTTGTTTGAAAAATTACCCTGGATTTTGATGGGTCAGCTTTGTTCCTTAAAACCTTTCCCCATCATATAAACTTGTGCTTTTTAGTCATTTTGAATTATTGCCATCTCTTCATGATGATTTGTAGTTTATTTAAAAAAAGGCTTTTTAATACTTCAATAGTGATTATAACCACCATCTGGTTGTTTCTTCAATTTTTAATCTTCTCCAACATTTTTACTTCTTTGCTCTCAGTTTTTTTGGTATTTATCTTCTATTTATTTACTCTTTGTATCTATCTATAATTTTATTATTGTAAGAACAATGAACATGAAATCTACTTTTTAAATAAATTTTTAAAAATTTGAGATAATTGACATACATTATATTAGCCTCATGTGTACAGCAGAAATGATCTGATATTTGTATCTCTTAGATTTAAAAACATATAATACGGTAGTCTGCTCTACTTTTTAAAATTAATTTTCTTGATCATAAATTTTTGTTTTGCAGGGGCTATGTATATTTGGAGTTTACCTTGTAACAGAAAACTCAAGATTTAAATAAATATTACTATCAAAACCCACAATTTCCCAATTTCTGGATAGGCCACAATTCTGCTTTTCCATTGGGTGTGCTTCTTTTTTCTTTCCAATCTTGCCTTTGGTACAACTGAGAGTTCTTTTGATTGCAGTTGACAGTTGGCTTAAGCAGGAGTAAGAAATTTACTGGCTCTCATCATCTGGGCCTTCAATGTGATCAGATCTGGTTTCACTCTTCTCATCTCTTGCTTTTGTTCCCTTGGACAACCTATTTCCCCCTGGTAACAAGATGGCTATAGCAGCTCTAAATCTTACTTCTCAGATTCTAGTCCATGTGAAAAAGTGCCTGCTTTCCTCCAGAAAGCTCAGCACAGCTCTCTTTCCAATTCTGTGGCTGGGGTTGGGCATCTTGGAATTGTCATTGTCACCAAAGGCGTGTGATTACACTAGGGTCAGAGTTACTTGTTACTTATGGTCAGTTTTCCTTTTACAAATGGGCTTTGAGTTCGCTGTCAGCCTGCTGTGAGGACATAAACAGCGTAGGGTAGTGTGCCTTCCCTTTTTGTTATTGTTGTTCAGTCGCTCAGCTGTGTCCAGTGGACTGCAGCATGCCAGGCTTTCTTGTCCTTCACCATCTCTCGGAGCTTGCTGAAACTCATGTCCATGGAGTTGGTTATGCCATCCAACCATCTCGTCCTCTGTTGTCCCCTTCTCCTCCTGCCTTCAATCTTTCCCAGCGTCAGGGTCTTTTCCAATGCAGATAAGTTTCCCACATTGATTTAAACCTATGCACACTTTATATTCTGGGAAAGCCCTCTTGAGGTGTGCAGAGGGTGTGTCCAATCACAGCTCAGAATCTTTAGTAGCAGAGTCTGCAGGTGGATGAGGACTATCCTGTATCACTACTCTGGGACTGATGGGGAGCATGCGTGACAGCACTTCTGATAGTCACTGGTGCCCTCTGCCCTCTCAGTTCTGTTGTCTTCATCTGTCTTTCATATGTTACCTTCCCCTTTTCCTCTCTCCCTGCCTTTTTTGGTAGTGCATTTGTGGAATTGCCAGGGCAGTCTTCTTCTTCTTTTTTTTTTTTCATACATGATATTTTACATGTTTTAATGCCATTCTTCCAAATCTTCCCACCCTCTCCCTCTCCCACAGAGTCCATAAGACTGTTTTATACATCAGTGTCTCTTTTGCTGTTTCATACACAGGGTTATTGTTACCATCTTTCTAAATTCCATATATATGCGTTAGTATACTGTATTGGTGTTTTTCTTTCTGGCTTACTTCACTCTGTATAATAGGCTCTTGCTCAAGTATGGCTGAGTTAACTCTGGGTCAGTTTGCTTTTCTATTGTGCTGGTGAATTTTCTTCTACTCCCTCCCAACCAGAGATGAATTTGTTTTCCTTTTGGACACACTGTTTTGAGGGCTGGATGTGGCTCAGTGGGTATCTGTGGCTGTGGCAGCGACACTGGACCATCTGGCCTCAGGCCTGTCTTTCATGGTTTTGTTATTTATCTTGAATCACTGTTTACTCCACCTGGATGGTCTGTAACTTGTTATCTTCGAAGCTGGGTATCCTCAGGCTTTGCATCTTCCCTGTGCTGACTTCCTCCCTCACTCCCCCTCTTTCTCCCATCCCCCATCTTTCTTCTGGCCCCTTGTGGGTATGTGTGAGGCCTCTCTAGCCCGTCTTCCCCTCCCTGTACTCATCATTGTTGGAGATATTTAGTGTGACTGCTATTTTTATGGTCTATGGCCTTTACTGCTGTTTTTCTTTTGGCAGAAAAACACCAACACGGTAAAATTTGTTTTTCTTGTCTGGTAGAAAGGGGATGTGGTAAAGGTAGAGCTTTTGTTATTCTGGGCATTTCCATTTCTCTGGGCTGTCTACACCCCTTCTGCATCTGTCTTTCCCTAAATTTGGGAGCCTTAGTAAGGTTTTCAGAATTTTGTTTGTTTGCAGCCTCACCACCCCTCCTTCTTATGCGGAGTTTGGATTTAGCACCTTCACAAAATGCACGGAAGTCTAGCCCCGAAGATTCGCAGAAACATCTGCATTTCTTGATGGGCACCATTTTACATTTTTTTTTGTGCCACTGCTGCTGGTGTATGTTTACTATTCTTTTTTTTAATCATTTAGTTATTTATATTTTTGTTTAGTCCACAATGCTACATTTTTGAAAGGATTTTTTTGAAAGTAGTCCCCAGACTGCTAGATTTGAAGAATGGATGTTTATCATAAAAATTCTTGTGGATTCAACGGTTGAGTTGTTTGGATGATTCTGGTAGACTCCTGGATAGATGATCTTCTATTTCTATTATTTGAGCTATTTATTTAGTATGGATTAATTTCTTTGTACTTGATATGAACGTCTTTCTTCCAGGTTGTTCTTGGCTTTTCAATTGTGTGTGTATGTATGTGTTTCATTGTGGTCAAATCATTCCTTTCCTGTCAATTTATTCTGTTTGTTTTACACTTAGATCTCTCCCTTGCAGAGTTTTGATGTTTTATTTATCTATAGAGAAGACTGTATGGAGAAAGTTACTATTATTATCTTCTCTATGTTGTGTTATTGCATATAACCCTGTAAAATAGGTAACTTAATTACCACTTCCCAGATTGGGAAACAAGCTCACAGACCATAAGTGTCTTGCTGCAAATCATAGGAGGCCTTTGAATCTAGAGCTATCGGATTCTAAAGCCTGGTTATTTCTAATACATTACCTCTTATTTAATTACCTTCGTATTTAGAGAGAGGATTTATGTGAACTGTGAGGGAGATAGGAGAGGGAAGCTCTTCTGTAAGCCTAATGAAGGCAGAGACCATGTCTTTTGTTCATCATTGTCTATCTCATGTCCTGCACAGTCCTTGGCACATCTAAATAAGTATTCTTTGGGTGAATAAACCTAAATAGCCATGTAACTGAGCAGGGCCAATGTCACGCACAACAGGCTTTCAAGTTTATTTTTCAGAAACAAATGTTAGCCTGGTGTCCTCATTCTAGCCAACTTCTGAGTTTTGTTTTCTTCTTTAACAAACACGTGTTGAATATCTACTGCAATGCATGGGTCATGGTAGTTACTGTTCACCACCACAGTGGTAAAACTGGAGGTGATTACTTAGACTTCCTGGGTTCACCTTTGCTAAATTTATTTCTCAATATGCCAGTGAGGCAACACTTATACAACACAAGCTTCCCAGGAGGAATAACCAGTTTTTTTTCATCATCTTGGAGTTGTTTTTCTGTCCTTAAGTCATCCTTTTGTTACTAATGTTTTCCAGCATAAAATGTGATATTCAAAATTATTTGAGTATTTGTGATAGTGTTCACGATCAAAAAGGTTTTATTTTTCAAATTATCTAAATTTCTTAATATTTAGTATAAAAGACATTTCTTGTCTTTACTCCTTTTATCTCTTTTTGTGTCTTGTAAAAGCTCATTTGCCTTTAATTCTTCCAGTTTTAAAATTTTGCTTTGATTTTTTCAGTCAAATGGAACCTCAAAAAAAATAGAATTTTGATCAATGAAAGGTTAATGTCAGAGTGTAGATATAATATGGGTAGGGTATGGGTTATAAATGTCTGACAACACAGCAGTCCCGCATTTGTGACTGAGATGGAAAGAAAATACTGCATATATAAAAGACTCAATATGTTTGGGAATATAGTTGTCAGTTAAGGAGGCGAACAGATTTTACTATAATATATGTGAGTATGGTGGAATATTTTTTAAATCGCAAAATGACTTCTGTAAGCTTGTATGGGATTATATTGTCACATAAATAAAAATTCATGAATTCTTTGGAATAAAAAGCCTGCCAAAGAAAATAGTGAATTGAAGAATAAGTCAAGTCACCTTTGCCTCATTTTGAGGCAACCCACAATAATCAGATCCTCAGCCTTCAAATAATAACTTCTAATTGTCTAAACTGGAGCCTTTTTCTTGTCTGCCAAGGAAACGTATTAGTGACCACATGCGGTTGCTGAGAGGCTGTGCTTCCTGAAGCCATCTGAATTCTTTGATTGCCATCCAGAGAGTGAACCGATATGCTCCAGTGGGGTGAATGAGCATCCAGAACACAATCTTGCTTTTTTTTGTGTGTGGGGATGTTAGTGCTAATAGAAGATTAATGCCATTTTCCTTATAAGAAAGAAATCAAAGGATAATGTTTTGATAACTCTTGTCTCACTAGCAAACCACATGGCTTCTATCTTCTAGTAGATTTGGTTGAAATGTTGGAGCATCGTGCTGTGGAAGAATCCCTGTGCTCTGCTGACTCCTGCTGCTGCTAAGTCACTTCAGTCATATCTGACTCTGTGCGACCCCATAGATGGCAGCCCACCAGGCTCCCCCGTCCCTGGGATTCTCCAGGCAAGAACACTGGAGTGGGTTGCCATTTCTTTCTCCAATGCATGAAAGTGAAAAGTGAAAGTGAAGTCGCTCAGTCGTATCCGACTCTTAGTGACCCCATGGACTGCAGCCTACGAGGCTCCTCCATCCATGGGATTTTCCAGGCAAGAGTACTGGAGTGGGATGCCATTGCCTTCTCCGCTGCTGACTTCTACTCCTTGCTTAAGCATTAAAGTATAGGTGTTTTATAATGTTGGAGTATTTCCCTTATTTGTTCTTAAGATCCTTTATGGATCCTAAGTGAAGTCGGAAGATCAAGGGGATGATAGGATTGATTTTCATCCTGTGCTGACTTTTCTCATATATATAGTATTCATTTATAAAATCCCTGGTCCAAGACCCATAAAACAATGTCGCTTTCAAATAGCGTTTTCCTGTGTATTATGTTTTATAAAACCTTTAGTTCCTGGGGGAATTTATAAAGAGAGTTCCCTGTAGTCTGCAATTTCATTTTTTACACGATTATTTATAAAGTTGTTACTTTCCCTGAAAGGTGAATTCTGATTCCCTCCATACATACGCTATAGAAATTTAGTGGTTAAATACGTCCTTGCCTACTATGACTAAGAGGGGAAAGGTTGAAAAGAGTATTTGAAGTTTTTTGGTGTTGTTTGAAAAAAAAGCTTTCTTTCATGGTGGCTGAATGCCAAGGCTGGAAAAGTGTTATGGGAATGTCTGTGGTCAGGACTGCCTTTGACGAGAGAATGATTAAATATGGTAATCTTGATAGGATTTGACAGCCATTTTTGATTCTATATATGGTTCATCATGGTCCCCTTCTTAAGAGTGAAGTAACTAAGCTATTAAATTGTTTTACCTGATTGGAAGGAAAATGATTACCAAAAAACTACTTTATTCAGATGTCACAGTGATATAAAGGTTTCCAACAGTTTACAACATTCGTCTACAAAACACATTGCCATGGGAAATGAACAATGTTCCCCACCCCCTAGTCTCTCTTGAATTAAGTTGATTCATTAAGCCTTTTCCATTCTACATGGAAACTCTTGCTTATAGATTTAAATTCTGAAGCACAAGGTAGAGATATATGTTAATGCTTAATATGAAAAACAAATAGTTGACTATGACTATGTTAAAAGTATTTTCAAAGTGCATTAGTAGTACTCTGTGTAGAGGTTATACATATAAAATAAATTTTAAGTAGATTATCTTTTTGATGGACATTTGGGTGGTTTCCAGTTTTTGACTGAAATGAATAAAGCTGCCATGAACATTCTTTTATAATTCTTTATGTGGACAGTACAAAAATAAGTGTCAGACAAATGTACGATGATTTTTACAATTATACTACTACAATTTTCTCCAGTCTTTTTGTGATTAAATTTTAAAAAGACATTCAAGATTGAGTTATAATATTAGTAAGCTTGCTTTATGTACAAGAGTAGCATTGTATGTGTTTACTTCTCAAACATTAAAGAATATGAAATATGTACCTTCAGTATTTCATGTAGTACATAATTTAAGTCCCTTCTGACTAATTTAGAGTATCAGAAATCATTAAGATGATCATATCAGAATAAGTCCTTCAACTTGTATTAATATTTGGACTATATTGCTGCCTAAGTTAAAAATAATCAGGGTTTTTGCTTTTTAGAATTATGTATTTTAGGCTGCTCTGTGTCTTTGCTGGGCACGGGCTTTCTCTAGTTTCGGCGAGCAGGCACTGTTCTCTAGGTGCAGGGCACCGGCTTCTTGCTGCTGGGGTTCTCATGTTGCAGAGCATGGGCTCTAGGCTCAGGGGCTTCCGTAGTTGCAGGGCACGGGCTTAGTTGCCCCACAGCACGTGGGATCTTCTCAGACCAGGGATCAAAACCATGTCCCCTGCGTTGGCAGGCAGACTCTTAACCACTGGCCCACCAGGGAAGTCTCTAATCAGGGTTTTTAAACCAAATTTCTTTACACTGAAATTTGTGAATAAGAACCTTTTAAAGCAGCATTTCTAGATCTTTGCTAAAACTGAGAAATATTCTAAATATATTTTGGAAAGTAATATTCATGATTGTAGAGGACTGCGAACATAAAAATGTGTGAGTGGAAAAAATTAAGATTTCATATGGCTTTTTGCAGCTAGTTGATTAAGTCTTACACAGTTCATTGTCCTAAAGATGAAATCTGTACAAGACTTTGGAAGGCAGGAGTTATATATTAAAAGTGCTTGTTTCCAAGGTAGTACAAACTGGTTTTAACAATCTATCATCTCTCATTTACTAAAGGAAATATGTAAAAAGAAAAGGAAAATGTTCAGCAAAAACAAAATGTTGAGATGATGAAAAGCTACAGGGAAAGAAAAAAGACTTTAGAAAGACTACTAAAAAGAAACTGGCTTTTTTTGCCTCAGCAATCTGTCTGAATTCATTTTGCTTTCATTATATATCTAGCCTGGAGGTAAAGTATGTTGAGTATTACAACAAAGAGGGTGTTATAAGGAGGACTTTTTTTTAAATAATAAAGTGTAGCATATGTGTAAACCGTGCAACTTTGTAACAGGAAACTTTATAATAAGGAAGGACTGTGCTTAGCTTTTCCACAATTTTGGAAGAATGAGTTTTATTAGGTGTTAGACAAAGAAATTATCAACTGACTTTTATGCTGTAAGGTTGAAAGATTTCTTATGACCATTTCTAGACTTCAGCAGTGGTTTTATTGTGGGTCCTGATATATTAGGAACAGTGCCTAGCACTATTAATATGTCTACTGTTGCTAGTTCTCTTAAGGAATATGATGTTTAACTTTTGCCTTTCAATGAAAAATTATTCAGAATCCTGTTATTCTGTGGTTTCCTCAGCAGTAGTAGGCTGTTCTTGAATTGATCAACACATAATATAATTTGGGAACACAATCAATGGTTCTTTTCTTTTTGAAAGATGGTGACAAATTCTATTGAAACCTGGGAAATTGGCTCCATCATTCATCCCTTACACTTTGCTTTTCTTGCCCAACTTCCTGAAAACCATATTGTTTTGATGTCAGTATGTAGAATAGATTATCTGTTGGGGAATCAGTGTGTATTAATTATATTGGAATAAATGTAAGTGTAACAAATGGTACAGTTAGTAGGCACTGGGCCTAATAGTTTTTTCAGTTAATGAGGACACTAATATTAGGGACCTCTAATATGCTTGAACCATATTTATTGTAAATTTTCCTCAGTTTTGAGATTAACTGGCAATAGCTGTGTTTTTCTGGCATTTAAAGGCTAATATATTATGGTGGAATTTTAGGGTGTATATAGTGCTTCTTACAGAATAGTTGAGTTTTTGTATTTATCACACAGTTACTGGAGTGAGCTAGAAGAAGTGTAGAAGTCAGTCTTCTACTTTTTTTTTGGCTTTTCAATCTGTTTTAAAAAAATATTATATCCATTCACCTCTCCCACTTAAAAATTGTACACTGTGTACATTTGTGTACTATCTTAAATTGAGGTGGGGAAATTCAATGATACCTTTTAATATGGCATGATCCACTGCAGGGCTGTTAGAAAACTAGAGATGAAGCTCCTAGGCTTAGGAGAGAGGTGTTAGAAGTATGCTAGCAAAATACTTTATTACATCTTTAAAAATAGATCATTTAACAATTTTAAAAATTGAAGTATAGTTGATTTACAATGTCCTAATTTCTGATATACAGCAAAGTGATTCAGTTATACATATGTATACATTGTCTTTTCCATTATGATTTATTATAGAATATTGAATATAGTTTGCTGTTACGATACTATAGGACCTGTTGTTTATTTTGTATATAGTAGTGTGTATCTGCTAATCCCAAACTGCTGTTTGTCCCCCCCACCTCCCGACCCTCTTTTCTCTTTGGTAACCATGGGTCTGTTTTCTATGTCTGTGAGCCTGTTTCTGTTTTGTAAATAAGTTCATTTGTATCATGTTTTACTTTTTTAGTTTCCAACCAAAAGCAATTCTTTTTAATGTTTTAAAAAAATTGAAGTATAGTTGATTTACAATGTCTTATTTTCAGGGCTGCAATAAAGAGGTTTAGTGCGTATTGGCCATCTGTATGTCTTTGGAGAAATGTCTGTTTAGGTCTTCTGCCCAGTTTTTGACTGGATTTGTTGTTGTTGTTGTTACTGAGTAGTATGAGTTGTTTGTGTATCTTATAAGTTAAGCCCTTGTTGGTTGCATCGTTTGCAAATATTTTCTCCCATTCGTTGTCTTTTTGTTTTGTTTGTGGTTTCCTTTGTTGTGCAAAAGCTTTTAAGTTTGATTAGGTCCCATTTGTTTACTTTTTCTTTTATTTCTATTGCCTTGGGAGAGAGACCTAAGAAAACATTGGTACCATTTATGTAGAGAATGTTTTGCCTATGTTCTCTTTTAGGAGTTTTATGGTGTCCTGTCTTATATTTAAATCTTTAAGCCATTTGAGCTTATTTTTGTGTATGATGTGAGGGTGTGTTCAAACTTCATTGATTTATATGTGCCTCTTAGTTTTCCCAACACCACTTGCTTAAGAGATTGCTTTTTCTTCATTGTATATTCTTGCTTCCTTTGTCAAAGATTGTGACCATAGATGTGTGGGTTTATTTCTGGGTTCTCTATTCTGTTCCATTGATCCATGTATCTATTTTTGTGCCAACACCACACTTTATAGTATTGTCTAAAGTCTGGAGGGTTATGTCTCCAGCTTTACTTTGGCAGTTCTAGGTCTTTTATGGTTCCGTGTAAATTTTACGGTTATTTGTCCTAATTCTGTGAAAAATGTCGTGGGTAAATTGATAGTGCATGCGTGCTAAGTTGCTTCAGTCATGTTGGACCCTTTGCCACCCCGTGGACTGTAGCCCATGAGGTTCCTCTGTCCATGGGATTCTCCAAGCAAGAATACTGGTGTGGGTTGACATGCCCTCTTCCAGGGGATCTTCCTGACCCAGGGATTGAACCCGTGCCTCTTAGGTCTCCTGCATTGGCAGACAGGTTCTTTACCACTAGCACCACCTTGATAGGGATTGCATTAAATCTGAAGATTGCTTTGGGTAGTTGGCCATTTTAACGATATGAATTCTTCCAATCCAACAGTATGGGATATCTTTCCCTGTCTTTGAATCATCTCAGTTTCCTTTATCAGTGTTTTATAGTTCTCATCATACGTCTTTCACATCTTTGTAGATCATTTACTTTAAACCTTGCAAGATGACAGAAACATTCAAAATAACTTTTAACTGTGTGCAATTAATTTGATAAAGATAAAATGTTAAATAGTAAAAACTTATGAAGCCATCAGTTCCCCACTTCCCCCTACTCTCCAATATGCTTCATTTCTACCTTTATTTTTTCTTAGGGCTAACTCCTTATCTCTCAATAATGAGATGAGATTCTCCATATCCTTGCCAACATGTTGTTATTTATCTTTTTGATTTTAGCAACTGTAGTGGGTGTATGGTAGTATCTCATTTTGGTTTTGATCTGCATTTTTCTGATGGCTAGTGATTTTGAGCATCTTTTGATGTGCCTGTTGGCTACTCTTGTATATTAAACAGTCAAGCAATAAAGACTGACTGCAGAGTGTGTGTCCTTGCGGTCAGGAACCAGAGCTTGTCAGCTGGTCGGCTTCATCTTAGGACAGTTAGGGACTACTTCACTGTTTCACTGGGGACTCAGTTATCTGTAGATGTACATCTTTTCTTCTGAGGTGGTTTTCTTTCTTTAAAGGTTTCTTTAACCTCTGTATGGGAGAGAATGAGCTAGTCCCATGTATTCTGGACCTCAGTGGGGAGGAGGTTTAGAGGGTTGATTATCCAGAATGTAGACATTTTTTTTTCCCCATCTACATATTTTTCCAGTGCTTGCCTATTCCCATGCTATCACTATTTTATACCTGATGTGCCTCTAATCTGGAGTCACTTGCTTAGTTCAACTTCTCCAGAGATTATACTTTCTGTATTCTGTGGGGGTCTGGGTACCTAACTATTGCTTACACAGGCTTTAAAATATTACTCTTATCTTTAGATCCCACCTCACCCCACTTTCTGTGGTAGCTGGTGCTTTTCAGGATTTTAGGGGATGAGTGAATGTATTCTCTAGGAGTTTAGATCTGACCTTCCTCTTCTCTGCAGTATTGTTTACCTTTTCTTTGTTCACTTTCTATCTTCACAGATTATGGTTAGGCTTACTGTTCTGATTTCTTTGAAGGAGTTAATGTCTGTTTATTTTAAAAGCCTGTGATTGTTGTTTGGTGTGGTTTGTTGTTCTTGTTGTTTTTAGAGAAGGAGACATAAGAGTCTTTAGCTGACTATCTTGAATGGGAATCATACTTGCTATCATAATGCTTCTATAAAATATTGGGGAGAAACTTGTCTTTAGAGTCACTAGTCAGTTAAAAGAAAATCTGAGTGCTTGTCTCCACAGGCTTTTAATTTCTTCCTTGAGTGAAATAATAATAAAGAGGGTGAGAATGGTTGCCAGGTCGTGATTGCAGAATCTTGGCTGTAAGTCATGGGCAAAAAGCTTTATTGTCTGCCCCCATGGTTGAATGAGTTATTTCACCTCTGGGACCCTGTGAATGTTCAGACAGTTGAGTAATCCTACCTTCACACACATGGTTGGCAGCAGGGCAAATAATATCTGAGTACTTGGCATAATAATGAATGGGGAATATAGAGGGAGTGTAAACCTTTGACGGGTCTGTCTGTTAGTTTCCTACAATTTGATTTCATGGCTACTGATAGGGTTGGTTTTCCTCAGAGATTAAGCACATTCTTAATTTTGGTAGCTGTTTGGGATTATCCTAGTACAGTTTCTGGAGGGGGGATGAGGTGAACACTGTGTTAATCCATAATCTACTATAAGTACATCTTAACCCAATGTTTTTTAGAGATGCGAACAGTCCCCAGTCCCAATTTCCTATTTCAAGACTTCATATATGACTAGAATTCTGTAAGCCCCGTTTTGACTAGTGCATAATGTGGTGTTTGGCATTCTGGGGCACTAACGACCCCTGGAAGTCTGTATTTCCTTTTCCTTTGTGCAGTGTCAATCCTGTTACGTGGTCATCATAGAAGCTTTTGGGTTTTCCACTTGTACCTTGATTTGAGGGCTTAACATCCCAAGCTTTTACATTTTGTAAGTGCTGAAGCAGAGCAGAGCAGGGAGCTCATTCAGCATTTGTAATTACCACTGTCATTGAATAGCCCAGTTCGATAGCCATTTATTTCTCAAAGCCTTGTCTTCTACTGGTACTCTGTCACACACTGCACCAATGTTAATTTGAATAATTGTGATTCCACTGCATGCCATGTATTTCTGTTTTCTTTCTTTCCACAAAGGGAAGTCATCTGTGCATTCATCAGGTATGTGAACAAGCTAGTCCCCATATCTCTTATACTGTATCAGTTAAGGTCCCAGTAGGAGACAGTTTGTGGCAGGTGACTCTAATGAAGTCGAATGAAAAAGAGGATTACTGATAGAGGTAGAAAGGGTTAAGAGAAGACATTGTCCCTATACTTAGCAAAATAAACTGGCTAATTTAAGTCATTATATTTTGGGGTATCTTTGTTGTTGTAGCTTGGCCTTTTCCCTAACTAATACAAGAATTTACTTTATTATGGCTGTGTAGACACTATGGACAACTGAGATTTGATAACATTTCTTTTCTTTGTTTTTTTTTTTTGAAGTTAAAAGTAATACAAGAAGTAATCTTTATGCCCTTTACCCATGTTTTCCTATTATGAATACTTTTATCTTATTTGCTTTACCATTTACACACTCGCTCATGTATGCACAATTGTTTTTTCTGAGCCATTTGAGAGTATATTATATGCATCATGGCCCTTTATTCCTAAGCACTTTAGTGTATATTTCCTAAGGATAGAAATGTTATTACATAGTACAGTTGCTATTTTCATAAAATTACTTTGATATAATACTTTTATCTATTCTAATATCCAAATTCTATTTTTTTTCAGTTGATCTAATACTATAACAAAGTGCTTTATAAGATTCCTGCCCCCCCATCACATCCCATTGTTAACAGGATCTAGTCTATAGGCAGGCAGTGCATTCAGTTGCATGTATTTTTAGCCTCTTTTAAGCTGGGGAATTTTCACCCCCTTTCTTTATCTTTTATGACATTGACAGTTCTGAAGAATATGGTCTCCCCCACCTTTTAAAGAAAGAAAATATTCCTCATTTCCTCATTTTGTTTGTCAGCCACTTTCCTCTGATTATATTGACAATGTACATTCTTGGTCAGAATACTGCCAGGATTAAAGTAGTTTCCTTATTGCTTCTGACCATATCACTTATCACGTAGACAAACCTCTGTTTCTGTCTTCTTTCTAGCTAACTCACTCCCAAAATCAAGTGCTTCTCTAAGGCTGCCACTTCCAGTCCTGCACACTTTCAAGTTTCTTTCCTATAGCCCTATATGATTATGAATTCCTTGGTCTCATCCCATGTTAAGTATTTTTGCATTTATTGTTTCACATATTCCTCTGATTTTGTCTGTGTCAGATTTTAGATTCTCTAAAATCTGTGCTTCCCTCTGTTCCCTTTCATAGAATCTTAGGAAAGCCTTCGCTTCCCCATTCTCCATGCCCTCAGGTTTTTAGTAGTAGTAGTGGGCTGATGGTGGAAGTACTGTTGGGATTTTCTCCCCATCCCCTTATGTATGGTGGAGGTTGCAGTGTTCTCCATTGCATAGTAATGAATAAGGTATGGGTGCAGTGTGGTTTTATGTGTTTTGTTTTTTTTTTTTTAGGAGAGTAAAAGAGGAAGGGTTTTGGAATGAGGTGACCATCATTATTCCCTCAATCCAGAAACTTTAAAAGACACTTTCAGATCCCAGCAATATTAAAAAGACTATAAAGGAATATTATGAACAACTTTATACTAATAATTTAATAACTTAGATGAAATAAATAAATGACTTGAAGACCACAACTTACCAAAAGCTGCCACAAGAAGAAATAGAAAGCCTGAATAGCCTGTCTCTACTAAAATTTTTGAATTAATAATAAAAACCTTTTCATAAAATGTCCATGTATAGTTTCACAGGTGAAATATATTAAACGTTAAAGGAAAAAATAATACCAGTATTATACAAACTTTTTCCAAAAATAGATGAGGAGAGAATGCTTTCCAACCCATTTTTGATAGCTTTGATTCTAAAACTGATAAAGATATTATAAAAAGGAAGAGTTACAGTCAGTATCCCTTATTAACATGGATGCAGTAATACTAAAATGATTAGCAAATAGAATCTTCTTGTTGTTGTTCAGTCACCAAGTCGTGTTTGGCTCTCTGTGACCTCATGACTTCAGCATGCCAGGCCTCCCTGCCCTGTCCTAAAAAGGCAAATAAAATCTAGCAATATACAAAATAGATAATCTCTCATGACCAGTTGGAATTTATTCCAGAAAAATAAGATTGGTTCAACAATTTAAAATAAGTCAATAAAAAAACAAGGAGAAAAGCCATAACATTTAACATGAAATGGATCATAGACTGAAATTTAAAACCTAAAACTATAAAACTAGTAGAAGAAAAAATTAAGAGAAAATCTTTATGACCTTGGAGTAAGCAAAAATTTCTTAGGGCATGTAAAGCACTAATCATAAAAGAAAGAAAATGATAAATTACAACGCACCCAAATTAAAATCTCCTGATCTTCAAAAGACAACTATTAAGCAAATGAAAAGACAGTTCTTGGACTGAGAGAAAATATTCACTATGTAGCTGAAAAACTAGTTGTATCCAGAATATATAATGAAATCTTATAAATCAATAAGAAGGTAAACAGCCCAGTTAAAAAAAAAGGACAAATATTTGAAGAGACATGTCACAAACATTTGCAACTGGCCCAATAAGGGTGTGAAAAGTTGCTCAGCATCATTAGGCTTCAGAGAAATTCAAATTAAAATCACCATGAGATGCTTCTACATATCCAGCAGAAAAGTTGAAGTAAAAATGACTGAAAATATCAAGTTCAATTGAGGCTTCCCTGGTGGCTCAGCGATCAAGAATCTCCATGCCTGCATGCAGGAGACTTGGGTTTGATCCCTGGGTGGGGAAGATCCCCTGGAGAAGGAAATGGCAACCCACTCCAGTATTCTTGCCTGGAAAATTCTATGGACAGAGGAGCCTGTGGATTGCAAAAGAGTCAGACACGACTTAACTAAACAACAGCAACAACACCTTGAACTTGTGACAGCTCGATTTTATGTTCTCATAGGGCAGATCTGTGGAAAGTCTTAAGGTATTTTCTAAACTCTTTTGACTTGGGATAGCTCAACTCCCAAACTCCGTCTTCCCTGTGAAGCTTGTAACGGCTTGGTTTAGACTTTGTTAGGTGGGTGTGTGTGCGTGTGTGCTCGGTAGTCTGCCAGCCTCCTCTGTCCATGGGATTTTCCAGGTGAGAATACTGGAGTGAGTTGCCATGCCCTCCTCCAGGGGATCTTCCCAACCCAAGGTTCAAACCCACATCTTCTGCGTCTCCTGCATTGCAGGCAGATTCTTTACCACTGAGCCACTGGGGAAGGTCGTTAGTTGGGTATAGAGCAGGCCTTACTGTGGGGCCTGGTCTTTACTCTTAACAGCAGCCTTTGTCAGTATTTATAAGGTATTAATGAGGTCTCTCCATGTCAGCTGCACCAGATCTTTAACATCCTCCAGCACTGCTTGACTTCTGGTATCTGTTCCATTCTCAGCCCTGTAGCAGTCATCCTCTGATAAATTCTGCATAGTCTCTCCATGTGCATGCTTAGCTCAGTGCTCATTTAGGAACTCTCAGGGAACTGTCTCACAACCTCTGTTTCTGCAAGACTCCCTTCTTCCTGGTGCCCTGATTCATATTTCAGGTTTCACAGCTGCCCCAACTCTCATATCTGCCTTCTTAGCTCAGTGGGGCTCCTGTGCTCTGCTTGAATTCCAGCTTGCTGTGCTACAGTTGGAAATTGTCTTCTGACAAAGCTCGGGCAGATGGGGGAGCTCACCTCATGAGTTTTGCTTGTCTTGGTGCCATAGGCTGTGATGTCTGTTGTTAAATGCCCTCAGACAGAAACCTAATATGTTTTGTCCAGTTTATGGTAGCTTACAGCAGGAGGGCTAGTTACTCCGTCTTAGTTGGAAGTTGAAATACTCCAAGAGAGTCTAGACTTCTTAATACTTGGAAAATGAGATTATTCATGATTTCCTAAAGAGAGAATAGAAAAACTGTAAGATTTACCTTAAACTTCATCCAGGAGCAGTGAAGACTGATTCCACAGAACAGCTTTACAGCAACAATGATGGGAAAAAAATTGTTTCCTGGTTGTAGTCTGCTGAGTTCAGGAAGGAAGGAGACTTTAACCCCCTCCCTCCTTTTTTTTGGCCTCAGCTTGAAGCATGTGGAACTTCTCCCACTATAAGAGGTCAAACCATGCCCCCTGCAGTGGAAGTGCAGAGTCTTAACCAGTGAACCACCAGGGAAGTTCTGACTTTCTGTTTCTATTTGCTACTCTTCAATTCTATTCACTTTTAAAAAATAGAATTTATTTTTAAACGAAACAAAGATAAGTATTTTTAATGATAAAAGGTACAATTCACAAAGAAGATAGACATCATAAACCATTAGACATGTAACAACGAATAAAGATACATAAAGCAAAAATCAGCAATTCTATTAATTTCATAATTTTGAATGGTTCAGTTTAAGAAGACGAGTAAATGCCTTTTTCAGTATAGCTCCCTGTACCTTCAGATGTCATATATTAAGCTTCTGTGACTTCAAAGGTGGTTTTTAGCCAGCCCTTTGATAAGCACAGATATCATGTTTATAAGTTTTACTTAGCTTTGGCAATGACAAGAGATAATAATTTGAAATCTTTTGTTATTCTGAGGCTTGGATTGTCTTCCTCAGATAATTTCCTTTTAAGAAGTAACATACTTGTTTAATAAAATGGAAATCATGATGTACTGACTAAGAATATGCAATAAGAATATTAGACTTTATAGGCATCATAAACATCTTTCATCATTTAACTTTAATATGATTAAAACTAGCAATCATTTATTGAATACTGTTTCAGATACTGTGCTAGGTGCTTTAAAATACTGCATATATATATGCATATATATATTTTTTTGTTTGGTTTGGTTTTGTTTTGTTTTTGTTTCACCACACGGCTTGAGGGATCTTAGTTCCCTGACCAGGAATAGAACCTAGGACCCCTGCAGTGGAAGTGCAGAGTCCTAACCACTGGATCACAAAGCGGTTCCACTAAGAAATAAGTAACTATATGAAATGGGTGATACTTTACCTCAATTTTTCATCTAAGAAAATTCAAAATTACAAAATAAAATTTCTGTTCTTTGATCAATTTGATGAATCACATTCCTTTCCAAGTAATTGTGTATACATTTAGATAGTTTTCTTTGGAAGTTGCATTAATGATAGACAGTTTAACACACATCTTAAAATTATGTATTTGTTGATTCATTTTTTTGCCTTATTTTCCTATTCCTTGACTTCCCTTAGCCTTTCGTTTCTCTTAGATGTATTGTTTCCCTCTAACGTTTCATTTGTTTATGTGTGTGCAAATTCTAAGGGATGACAGAATGGTAGGGGTGCTTTGTGCATGCATGTGTGTTAAGTTGCCACAATTGGTCTGAATCTTTGCAACCCCATGGACTATAGCCCACCAGGCTCCTTTGTCCATGGGATTCTCCAGGCAAGAATACTGGAGTGGGTTGCCATGCTCTTCTCCACCAGGGGTGCTTTGTAGGGGTGAGTAAAATTACTTTAAGGGTTTGCTGTACCCAATTCAGGAATACTAACAAAACTACACCTGTAGGTTTGAGCCCATCACTGACTGAAATTAACTGTACCTGTTTGACTTCTGCATCCATTTTAGCCTTTGGGATTTAAAATCTATGCTTGGTTCCTAGAAACTTGTTCTTATGATTAGGAAACAGTTCAGAATGCATTTATTACTGACCAAATCCATAGTCTTATATTTATATATGAATGGAGGTACATCTTCTCAAATAAGTGGCCCAAAGTACTCCTATTTGCTTCACCTTCCCAGTCCTCTATTTGGTAAGAGGGATTAACTTTGCATGTTTTTCTTGTGTTTGTTGGGCTAGTATGATGAACCAATAGTTCCGATAGAAGCTGGATAAGAAGAGAAGCTCTAGGATTATTTTTATTATAATAATCTATCTATCTATCTATATACATACACATAAGTTTCAGTTTAGTTCAGTCGCTCAGTCATGTCTGACTTTTTGTGATCCCATGGACTGCAGCATGCCAGACCTCCCTGTCCATCATCAACTTCCGGAGTTTACTCAAACTCATGTCCATAGTGTCGGTGATGCCATCCAACCATCTCATCCTCTGTCATCCCCTTCTCCTCCTACCTTCAGTCTTTCCCAGCATCAGGGTCTTTTTAAATGAGTCAGTTCTTCACATCAGGTGGCCAAAGTACTGGAGTTTCAGCATCAGTCCTTCCAATGAATATTCAGGACTGATCTCCTTTAGGATGGACTGGTTGGATCTCCTTGCAGTCCAAGGGACTCTCAAGAGTCTTCTCCAACACCCTGGTTTGAAAACATAAATTCTTTGGCACTCAGCTTTCTTTATAGTCCAACTCTCACATCCATACATGAATACTGGAAAAACCATAGTCTTGACCACATGGACCTCTGTTGGGAAAGTAATGTCTCTGCTTTTTAATATGCTGTCAAGGTTGGTCATAACTTTTCTTCCAAGGAGTAAACATCTGTTAATTTCATGGCTGCAGTCAATCATGTGCAGTGATTTTGGAGACTAAAAAAATAAAGTCTCTCACTGTTTCCACTGTTTGCCCATTATGTGCCATGAAGTGATGGGACCAGATGCCATGAACTTAGTTTTCTGAATGTTGAGCTTTAAGGCAACTTTTTCACTCTCCTCTTTCACTTTCATCAAGAGGCTCTTTAGTTCTTCTTCGCTTTCTGCCATAAGGGTGGTGTCATCTGCATATCTGAGGTTATTGATATTTCTCCCAGCAATCTTGATTCCAGCTTGAGCTTCATGCAGCCTAGCATTTCTCATGATGTACTCTGCATATAAATTAAATAAGCAGGGTGACAATAGACAGCCTTGACATACTCCTTTCCTGATTTGGAACCAGTTTGTTGTTCCATGTCCAGTTCTAACTGTGGCTTTCTGACCTGCATACAGATTTTTCAGGAGTCAGGTCAGGTGGTCTGGTATTCCCATCTCTTTCAGTATTTTCCACAGTTTGTGGTGATTCACACAGTTAAAGGCTTTGGCATAGTCAATAAAGCAGAAGTAGATGTTTTTCTGGAACTCTCTTGCTTTTTCGATGATCCAGCAGTTGTTGGCAATTTGATCCCTGGTTCTTCTGCCTTTTCTAAATCCAGCTTGAACATCTGGAAGTTCATCGATTACGTACTGTTGAAGCCTGGCTTGGAGAATTTTGAGCATTACTTTACTAGCATGTGAGATGAGTGCAATTGTGCAGTAATTTGAACATTCTTTGGCATTTCCTTTCTTTGGGATTGGAATGAAAATTGACCTTTTCCAGTCCTGTGGCCACTGCTGTGTTTTCCAAAATGCTGGCATATTGAGTGCAGCACTTTCACAGCATCATCTTTTAGGATTTGAAATAGCTCAACTGGAATTCCATCACCTCCACTACCTTTGTTCATAGTGATGCTTTCTAAGGCCCACTTGACTTTGCATTCCTGGATGTCTGGCTCTAGGTGAGTGATTATCTGGGTCATGAAGATCTTTTTTGTATTGTTCTTCTGTGTATTCTTGCCACCTCTTCGTAATATCTTCTGCTTCTGTTAGGTCCATATCTTTTCTGTCCTTTATTGAGCCCATCTTTGCATGAAATGTTCCCTTGGTATCTCTAATTTTCTTGAAGAGATCTCTAGTCTTTCCCATTCTATTGTTTTCCTCTATTTCTTTGCATTGATCATGGAGGAAGGCTTTCTTATCTATCCTTGCTACTCTTTGGAACTCTGCATTCAAATGGATGTATCTTTCCTTTTCTCCTTTGCCTTTTGCTTCTCTTCTTTTTACAGCTATTTGTAAGGCCTGCTCAGACAACCATTTTGCCTTTTTGCTTTATACGTAAACACGTATATAAATATATATATCCCTATTTTCTTGAATTTTCTTCTTGGAAAAAGCTCATATTTTAGGAAACTAGCATTAAGGAGAAAATCTGAATGTTGATTCTACATTAGACAAGGAAAGGGTTGTTATTACCATCTGTAATTCATTTTTATTAGTTTCTTCATTCTTGCCCACTTGAGTATCAAAGGCTTTGTTTAATGTCGTGGAACTCTGATCCCTTACAAGGCAGCACATACTTCTGACACTTAGCATCCAGTCTTTCTGTGTTCTTATTAAATATATAATGTCATAATGTACACACTGTTCTTTTGACTAGTAAATGACATCCACACTTCTGCTTTTAATAAGATCCCTGTCTAAATACTGCCATTAAAAATAGAATAGTTAAATGGCATAGTTCTTCTTACTTTTTTTTATTGCTCCTGCTTGAACTGAGTCTTTTGTCTTTCACTGAAGATTCAGTTAGGTAGGCCCAAGGGGGAAAAAAGGCACAAACCCTAAAAATAGTATTGGAAAATTAATAGAGCTAATCAGTGAGTATAACAAAGTTACAAGATACAAAATAAATACACAGAAATCACTTGCATTTCTATATATTAACAATGAAAAATCAAAAAGAGAAATTAAGGAATCAATGCCATTCACCACTGCAACAAAAAGAATGAAATATCTAGGAATAAACTTACCTAAAGAAACAAAAGAACTGTACACAGAAAATTATAAGACACTAATGAAAGAAATCAAAGATGACATAAACAGATGGAGAGATATTCCATGTTCCTGGGTAGGAAGAATCAATATTGTGAAAATGACTATACTACCAAATGCAATCTACAGATACAGTGCTCCTGCTGCTGCTGCTGCTGCTAAGTCGCTTCAGTCGTGTCCGACTCTGTGCGACCCCATAGATGGCAGCCCACCAGGCTCTCCTATCCCTGGGGTTCTCCAGGCAAGAACATTGGAGAGGGTTGCCATTTCCTTCTGCAATGCATGAAAGTGAAAAGTGAAAGTGAAGTCGCTCAGTTGTGTCTGACTCTTCGTGACCCCATGGACTGCAGCCCACCAGGCTCCTCTGTCCATGGGATTTTCCAGGCAAGAGTACTGGAGTGGGGTGCCATTGCCTTCTCTGACAATCCCTATCAAATTACCAATGGCATTTTTCACAGAACTGGAACAAAAGTTTTCACAATTCATATGGAAACACAAAAGACCCTGAATAGCCAAAGCTGTCTTGAGAAAGAAGAATGGAATTGGAGGAATCAACCTTTCTGACTGCAAAGGATTAATTTCCTGACTACAAAGCTACAGTCATCAAGACAGTATGGTACTGACACAAAAACAAATATAGACCAATGGAACAAGATAGAAAGCCCAGAAATAAAGCCATGCACCTGTGGGTACCTTATTTTTGACAAAGGAGGCAAGAATATACCATGGGGCAACGACAGCCTCTTCAATAAATGGTGCTGGGAAAACTGGAGATCTGCATGTAAAAAAATGAAATTAGAACACTTCCTAACACCATACACAAAGATAAACTCAAAATGGATTAAAGATCTAAATGTAAGACCAGAAACTATAAAACTCTTAGAGGAGAACATAGGCAGAACACTCAATGACATAAATCAAAATGATATCCTCTATGACCCACCTCCTAGAGTAACAGAAACAAAAACAGAAGTAAACAAGTGGGACCTGATTAAACTTAAAAACTTTTGCACAGCAAGGGAAACTATAAGCAAGGTGAAAAGACAACTCTCAGACTGGGAGAAAATAATAGCAAATAAACAACTGACAAAGGATTAATTTCCAAAATATACAAGCAGCTCATACAACTCAATACCAGAAAAACAAACAACCCAATCAAAAATTGGGAAAAAGACCAAAACAGACATATCTCCAAAGAAGACATACAGATGGCTAACAAATACATTAAAAGATGCTCAACATCGCTCGTTATTAGAGAAATGCAAATCAAAACTATAATGAGATATCACCTCATACCAGTCAGAATGGCCATCATCAAAAAGTCTACAACAACAAATGCTGGAGAGGTTGTGGAGAAAAGGGAATGCTGTTGCACTGTTGGTGGGAATGTAAATTGATACAGCCACTATGGAAGACAGTATGGAGATTCCTTTAAAAACTAGGGATAAAACCACCATATGACCTGCCAACCCCACTCCTAGGTATATACTCTGAGATCAAAATTGAAAAAGACACATGTACCCCATTGTTCATTGCAGCACTATTTACAATAGCTAGAACATGGAAGCAACCTAGCTGTCCATTGACATATGAATGGATAAAGAAGTTGTGGTATATATACACAATAGAATATTACTCAGCCATAAAAAGGACTGCATTTGAGTCAGTTCTGATGAGTTTCATGAACCTGGAACCTATTATACAGAATGAAGTGAGTCAGAAAGAGAAAGATAAACATCGTATTCTAAGACAAATATACAGAATCTAGAAGAATGGTACTGAAGCACTTATTTACAGGGCAGCAGTGGAGAAACTGACATGGAGAATAGACTTATGAACATGGAGAGAGGGGAGGAGAAGTTGTGATGTATGGAAAGAGTAACATGGAAACTTACATTACCATATGTGAAATAGATAGCCAATGGGAATTTGCTGTATGGCTCAGGAAACTCAAACAGGGGTTCTGTATCAACCTAGAGGGGTGGAATGGGGAGGGATTTGAGAGGGAGGTTCAAAATGGAGGGGATATTTGTATACCTATGGCTGATTCATATTGAAGTTTGACAGAAGACAACAAAATTCTGTAAAGCAATTAACCTTCAATAAAAAAATTTAAAAATGGAATAGTTCTTACTGATGGTTGACATCCTTTTTTTTTTTTTTTTTCCAAAGCCTAGGTCTTAGTCCTATTCTTGCAAAAAACCAAGTTGAACTTTGTCTTTTGTTTATCAGACAAAGAGATTAGTATCTCCCTTTACTTTCTCTGAAGAAAAGTAATTATTAGCTATAAGAAAAGTATAGGTCCTGTTTTCTATTAAAGGTTAATAAGCCATTGGGGTGAAAAAGAATTGCCTTTTAATAATGAAAACAGTCCATAATCTTTCACAAAAAAGGTATCAGTGGGGAATATAAATGCAACCAGGTAGTAAACTATTGAAAATCAGTTTTACTATCAGGAAGAGATTTGCTGTGCTTGGCTTCTTCACATGATCTTAGTTTGTGGGAGAATTTTGACCTTATTTGATGCATGTGTTTATCTAGCTTATTGATATCATATGAAGGAAAGGGTCTCTTGGATGAACCAAATTGCTTTTTGTTTTATTGATAATTTTGTAAAATTGGGATTGCCTTTTTTAAAAGTTAAGACCATGACATATAACATGTGGTATTCCAGCTCCCCAATCAGGGATTGAACCCCCTACATTAGGAGCATAGAACCCCAGTTGCTGGACCACTAGGGAAGTCCTGGACCACTAGGGAAGTCCTTTCTTTTTAACATAGACTAAAAAATGAAGCCTATGGAAAAACAGGGATTATGTTTGGTGAAATTTGACCTTTCATTTTTAGTAACTCAAAGTTTTTCATACATTGATATAGTTATGTTAGTTTTTGCTAAAAAGGCTCTGTGCTAATGGTCATTTGTTATGTGACAGAAAAGAGCATACCAAGTATTATTTGCGGGAGAAGGAAATGGCAACCCACTCAAGTATTCGGGCCTGGAGAATCCGGTGGACAGAGGAGCCCGGTGGGCTGCTGTCCATAGGGTCACACAGAGCTGGACATGACTGAGCAACTTAGCATGCATGCATGCGTTGGAGAAGGAAATGGCAACCCACTCCAGTGTTCTTGCCTGGAGAATCCTGTGGATAGAGGAGCCTGGTGGGCTGCTGTCCATGGGGTCGCAGAGAGTCGGACACGACTGAAGCGACTTAGCAGCAGCAGCAGTATTTGCAGTTCCTAAGTTTTTTTTAGCGCTGCTGCTGCTGCTGCTGCTGCTGCTGCGTCGCTTCAGTTGTGTCCAACTCTGTTCGACCCCATAGACAGCAGCCCACCAGGCTCCCCCGTCCCTGGGATTCTCCAGGCAAGAACACTGGAGTGGGTTGCCATTTCCTTCTCCAATGCATGAAAGTGAAAAGGGAAAGTGAAGTCGCTCAGTTTTTTAACACTAAAGGCAGCTTTTTTGACATTTAGCCTTTCTGCTTACGTGAACCACTATATCTGTGAAGTGTTTTGGTCTTAAAGAAACTTTGAAAACAGAGGCAAGGAGTAAAATTTAAAAAAATTTAGCTTGTCAAACACCACCCACTGGTTATTTAAATTTTGTACTGAATTTATACAATGTTTATAATGCAAATATATTCCAAATTTTCATATTTTGATAAGAATAACATTTACAATTCTCAGAATGCACATATGTTCCAACCATGCCAAGATAACACTTATGTTCAAACAACAGTAGCTGGTCTGATGTTTAAAAGAAATACTTGCTAGCTGAAGGACATTCCTCTTGAGGCATTAACTGGAAACCATGTTGAGTACGCTAAGTGATTCCATCTGACCTGCAGAAAATCACTGTGGTTACATTTTCACTTTGCACATATGTCACTGACAAAGCCAACTGGCTGGAGTAAGATTTTTGAAATGGACATTTCTGGCTGAGCTTTTGGAAGACTGCGTTTTTTAATGTGAAACATAAAAAACCCACTATTCACTGGTTGCACATTAAAAGCAAATGGCCGGAGCAAACAAGATGAACTATAAAAAGCTCATGGGATGAAAACATTCAATTCTGTGTACAATTTTAATTTATTCTACTTGTTGTAGGTTTAAAAATAATTACCTGTAATATAATAAGCCTACTTCACTTAAGCAAAAAGATTTAGAATCAACTTCATCTTACAGGAAAGAATATACTGAATATGTTAATAAAGAAAAGATTTTGGCACACTTCATAAATGTTTATTTGCAACTGTATTTAGATTTCATACTTATTGAGTGAGATTTGCATAATTGATAATGAATCAATGTGCTTTTGTGCTTTGAGCAAATGCAGTCTGGGATGGAAAAAAAAAAACTTCTGAAGCAAAAATTTCTGAGTTCAAGTCCTTGTTTTGCCATTGATTGACTTTGTTGGTATAAAACATACTCTTTTAGCTTTGGGTTTCTTTCAAAATATGGTTATATGTTTACCTGATCCTGTCATTGTCAGTAATAAACTGCTACTTAGAAGTGGCTTAAGCTCCTGGTAAGAAAGCCAGTTTTGTAAATGCAGGGTATTAATTTTTACAGCATATGAGACCTGAACTGGTGTAGCCAGAGCTTATGAGCCACATGTGGCACTGAGAGATTGATGAGTATTCAGAATAGTTGTTCAGATCTATTTATTCACCTGGGATTTACCATAGGCTTCTTTTGTGAAGCTGTTTGCTAGGTACTGTAAGTTATAAGATAAATAAATGGTAGTGTCTTAGCCAAAGAAACCAGTGTAAGAAACCAATGTGAATTACATGCTGAATTGTGCCAGGTACTTTGCTGGTTATTGACAGACCTTTTGTAATCACCTATATCAGTTGAAGGCCTCACAGCAGCTTTTACTGAGTGCTTGCTTATGTGCCAGGCATTTTGCTGGAGTTTCATAACTATAGTGTATTTTACAGAGAAGGAAACTCACTTAAAGAATTTCCGTAAGAGCATGTCATGATAAGTGGCAGTTTGCACATCTCACGCCTGTGTTGCTTCACAGTTGGGGGCAACATATCTTCAAATGAAAAGATCTTGAGGGTTAGTTATCATGACATAGGTGGAAAAAAGGTCGTATTTCCATGTTGAGGGATGATCAGAGCAGACACCACTGATACTTTTTGACTGACCTTCTTTTGCCAAATGTGAGAAGCTCTCTGGTGATGGGATGTTGGGGCTATTCCTTATTGACCTACACTTGGAGTTTGCTTTGCTGTTCGCTCGGGTCCTGTTATTGTTAGACTGAGTCTTCACCATCACAGTGATTCTTATTAAATATAAAGCTACTTGGTACACAGTTGTGTCCACAACATAAAGATGAGATTTAAGGAGGTTTGAGCACCATCATGTTTTTGAAATGTGAAGATAATTGATTCTCCGACATGCACACTGTGGTTTAATAGTAAAGAGGTGAGTTCTATGTGAAACTTTCTTTTATATGGTGGTTTAGTCGCTAAGTCATGTCCAATTCTCGCAACCCCATAGACAGTAGCCCGCCAGGCTCCTCTGTCCATGGGATTCTCCAGGCAAGAATACTGGAGTGGGTTGCCATTTCCTTCTCCAGCTTTCTTTAATACATATATTATTTGCAGTCATAAGTTATCCCATTCATGTGTGTACTAATTTACATTTAATCTTATACTGACTAGTACTAAAAAAAATGCCAGTGCCCTTCTTCATTCTGAAATTAGCGTGGGATAAAAACAATAAAACAAAATACTCTTAATTTCACCTTTAAACTGCAAATTATAAAATTTCACTTGGCTAAAGATCGGGGGAGAGAAATCATATTTTATGGTTTTGATTTAGACTAAGAAGTTTGTTTTACAAGATTAAAGCCATGTACATTTTCTAAAATGTAAGAGAAAAATCTAAAGCCTCTTTTATAAATTTAGCAGCGCTTTTTGCACATGCAATACTGAAGCTACTTAGCACACCTCGGTCGTGTCTGACTCTTTGCAGCCCCATGGATTGTAGCCTGCCAGGCTCCTCTGTCCATGGGATTCTCCAGGCAAGAATACTGGAGTGGGTTTCCATGTCTTCCTTCAGGGGATCTTCCCAGCCCAGGGACAGAACCTGCATCTCTAATGTCTCTGCATTGTCAGGTGGATTCTTTACCACCAGTGCCACTTGTCCTGATGGCAGTTACAACTGATGGTCTTCAACATCAGCCCAGTCTCCTAGGAGCCCCACCCTTTCCTGTGTCACTTTCTTTGTTAAACTTTCCTGGTTTGGCCTGCTGATTTGATTATTTCTCCTTTTCTATTTCTACAGAATTTGTTTATACCTTGCCTTTCATTATTGCATGTATTAAGTTAGGGTATATTGATTTGTTTTAGTATTTCTTGACTGTAGTATTTGTTCCTTGAAATTGGGACTTTATTTTATTTATATTTTTAATCTCTAGTACATAGCCCAGTCCTGGCCATACAGCAAGTAATTAATGTCTGGACTGAATGAATATGATTATTCTATTTTGATTTAAAAAATATGTATAAGGTTGAAATCACCAAGTACAGTGAACTCTATGCAGAAGTATTTATTTTAAAATAGTTCAGTTTAGAATTAAAATATGTTCTTTTGTTATTTCATTTTAACAAGAAGAAAAAAAATTAGGGGAAACTGCTTTCTACTATGGGATGTTATGTATTTGATTAAATAATTCCCTTGCTTTTAAATTACCCACTTTATTGTTACAGAAAAATTTTGGAGCACTGTAATTTTGGAATAAATCTAGAGTACTTTAGGCAATTCATATAGCTGAAGATAAAAGTTTTGTACTGTTCATATACTAAAGTAATTTTTAATTGCTTTTAACCTCTTAACATTTTTAAACAACCTTACAAACCTTGCCAGAGTTGCTATACTTCACTGAGGTATGTGGCAAGTTTGAATTTGGAAATGTGTTTGTGTTTAAATTTTAAAAAAGGAAATTATTTTGAAAAGGGAATCATGTTTACATTTGAGGAACTTGAGATGATGAAAATAAAAATAACTATGTCTATATCATCTATGTATTCCAATTTATATATGTGTATTTAAAAGAAGTATTCTTGGTTAAAGATTAAATATGCTATAGGAATTTTAACCCTAAGAGGAAAATATTGCAATATACGTAGAAGGAAATTGGGCAGTCTTTGGAAATGAAAGGAAGCCAGTGTGTAATTAGTGATAGCAGACACTATGATGCATTTGAATATAATTTTAGCCTCTTAATATGTGTAGCATGAACTTTATTGAAAATTGAAACTTTTTCTTATTTTGTATTGTGCGTGCATGTGTGTGTGCATTTCCATGTTAGAAGTCGAAGACTTATGCACATGACTGTTGATAGGAATGATAGAAATTATATAGAGTTCTGCCTTAAATTTTTTTTCTTTCTCTTATAACCAAGGCATCAAATTGATTTGTGGTTGAGTTTAAGAAAAAGTTTGGGGGATAACTTCTAGGCTACCATAATGGTGAATTTGGGTGACATCTTTATTATCCCATGAACTGGAGGATCAAGGTCATTGGCCTTGATTTCTATGCTGTTTTGTAGGTCCCCTAACAGGGTATTCTAATGACACTGAAAATGGAGGAATAAGATGCTTCGTTATCATCTCTACCATCATTGCCTTAATTGAGCTTTCTCTTTTTCTCCTACTTTGCTGAAAGAGCCTCCCTAGGGGTCTGTATGCCTCTTACTCCCTAGGCTCCCTGTTTCCTTCTTCCTTCCTTTCTTCATTTTGCTGCTTTAGAGTATTCTTTCAAAGCACCAGTCTAATCATGTCTTTGATCTGCTTAAAATTTCTCATGGCTCCCTTCACTTACAAGAAGAATAACAAGGCTTATTATATAAGTCTTGAACTGCTAACTGTGATCTGATCTTATTTCAGACCCCAACTTGAAATGATATTTTCTCATGCTTCTGCCCATACAATAAAATATACTTTCCCTCAGTTTTTCATTTAGCCAACTCCTACTCTTTCAAAATTTATTTCAGGCTCATGTTTTTGGTGGAAGGACTTTGAAACCAATTACACCTACCTCCCATCTCATTCCCTAGTCCTTGATATGCTTTTCATGTGAAATGATAAGACCCTTTGTGTTCTTCTATCATGACACTTATCACACCGTCTTAAAAATTTTTATTTGTCTGTTTCTTTCACTAGACTATGAACTCCTTGAGATAAGAACTTCTTTTCTCTTTTCATCTGTGATGCCTGATGTAACTTCTGTTTATTTAGAATCCTAAGAAGGATGTATAGTATTTATTTATTTCAGCCCATTTTGCAGATAGCTACTGGTCCAAAGGCTTAGTGCCACACTGTAGTAAACCAAATAGTAACAATTGTCTATTTTATTTTCTAACCACTTTTTGTTGGTAAATGTTTGCCTTTATCTGTTAACATAGATTTAAGGTAGACTGAAGCATATTTAAAATTAACTTTTTCCTCCTTTCTTGATGTTTTCTTAAATGGGTCTTCATGTATATAAATGTGATGAGTGTGGTATTTACTTTTTAATAGGAGTTTTGTGATCATTCAGATTTGTATTTAAAAAATTCTAATATGATACACTTATTATTTGCCCTCTGAGCTACCACACAAGTGGGAATTATTTATGATGATGACTGTATTTATTGGGCATATTTTATGAGTAACTGTGCTAAATTCTTTGTATACAATATCTCATTTAATTGTCGAAACAATCTTGTCAAGCCAGTGTGATTAAACTTCATCATACAGATGAGGAAACTAATGCTTATAAAATAAAATTTCTTGCCTTAGTTTACACAGCTGTTAAGTGCTAAGCTATTAAGAGCTGAGGTTTGGACCTGGGTGAATCTGACTTGTACACCAAGTTCTTAACTATTCTATCTCTCTGTTGCATTTATGACTGTGATAGAAATAATACTTTGAAAGCCATAAGCTCATTTCAAGTTTTTAAAACCTTACAGTACACATTTTAGTTAGGCTTAACTTGAGAGTACAGTGACAAAATAATGTTATAGTGCCAAGTTTCACTGGCTTTTTATTCCATTAAAATATATCAGCAGGTTAGAATTAGATTCTCTTCTTTTGCTCCTCTTTTCTCTGGTCACCCCCTCTCCTCTGTAACTTATTTGTTGAATAAATTGAATTGTTTGTCCTATTAATTCCCATAGTCTAGATTTTGCTCCATTCCCATGGTATCTTACTGAAGTGTTCCTCTGTCCTTCAAATTTGTAAATTTATGCTTAGATCTAGAAACTTTATTAAATTCAGGTTGGATTTTTTGGCAACCTCACAGCTGCTGTTGTGTACTTCTTCTGTAAGGAGGTACCTGATGCCAGGTTGTTGGTCTTTATGTTATCAGTAGACATTGATGATCATTGTCTCAATCATTTTTTATTAGAGTTTCAAAATGGTTATATTCTGATTTTGTCATTTCTTTATTGTATATTAATTGAAATACATCCAAAAGAATAGATCTTTAGTAAGTTATAAACTATTTGGTTACCCAGAGATACATTTCATATAGGAAAGGCAGGATGAATGCTTGGTTCTCTCTTTGTTTTCTAATATGGAGCTGGTTCCCTAGAATCCTCCAAAGATGATGAATTAGTCATTGTTTTTGGTATTTGCATATTATTATGAACTCATGGATTTATATATTTGATGCATTTTAATTTATTGAAGTTATTTTTAATTAATACTAAAAATCATACCATACCATTTTTGGTCAAGGGAACACTTTCAAGTTGGTGCCCCTGAGCTCTTTTAACAAAGCTTCAGTAGTGCTTGTCAGCTTTCTTGCTTTCTGTTATCAGATATTTCAGCTACATCTTGTATATTTCCCCTTCCAGAACTTGAATAAGTCATTTTTTAAAAGGAACACATTTCTTTTTTTTTTTTTGTGGGAAATGGCATTTAAAGATCATAATTTGGGTGCTAGGAGAAGCAAGTGGCACCCCACTCCAGTGTTCTTGCCTGGAGAATCCCAGGGACGGGGGAGCCTGGTGGGCTGCCGTCTATGGGGTCGCACAGAGCGGACACGACTGAAGCGACTTAGCAGCAGCAGCAGTGCTCATTGCTCCTCGTTGATTATTGCTTCCAGTTTGTTTTGGTGGTTAGAGCTGAACTAAAGATTTCAAAACGAACCTATAATATTCTTTAAAAATTATTTATATACTTATTGATATTTATGTAGAAAATATTTATATTTACATAGGAAATATTTATAAATGTATACGTATTTTAAAAGTATATTGTGGATTCATACTGAAATTTTCAATTCATATTCAGAATTACGGGGTTTACTTATCCTCATTCATCTTGTGTGTGTGTTCTGGAACACTTGTGGGAACACTGCCGTACTCACTGGTTCTCAGACTTTTCTTCTTTCCCAAGATAACCAAAGCTACAACACGCAACCACGAGCTACAACACACTCCTCTTTGACTTTGTGGCAGGGGTTTTCATTCTCAAGGGAAAAAAGAGATGGAGAACTTATATGTTCTCATTGGTGAGTGAGTGTCAGTTTAGTTTGAAAAACCATCCTTACCTTCAGTCCTTTGAGGATTGGTACCCTAGAAGAGGATAATTTGTCCTGGTAACGCTTCTCAGTATTTTGTAATAACCTAAATGGAAAAAGAACTTAAAAAAGAATAGATAAATATATATGTATAACTGAATCCCTTTACAGTACACCTGAAGCTAAAACAACATTGTTCATCAATTATACTCCAATATAAAATAAAAATTTAAAGAATTTAACCAATAATTAATAATCCTACAAGCAGAAAACAAAAAAAGGAAACTTTTTCCCTAGGAGGATTCTGGATATTAGCATGGGAGAGCGTTGTTTTCTTGTGTTAAAATTTTAAAAATTGAAATATGGTTTATTTACAATGTTGTTTTAGTTTCAGATGTGCAGCAGAGTGAATCACTTCTACACATACTTATATTCACTCTTTTTTAGATTATTTTCCCATATAGGTCATTACAGAGTATTGAGTAGAGTTCCCTGTGCTATATAGTAGATCCTATTAGCTACCTGTTTTATATATAGTTTTGTGTACACATCAGTTCATGGGAGATCACCTTTTTGGGGGGCTGTGCTAGGTTGTCAGTGCTGCTGGGCTTTCTCTAGTTGCAGTGAGTGGGGAAACCTCAGGTTGTGGCACATGCGAACTCTAGGGCATGTGGGCTTCAGTACTTGTGGCACAAGGGCTTAGTTGCTCTGCCGGATGTGAATCTTCCCAGACCAGGGATCAGACCAACCTCTCCTACATTGGCAGGCAGATTCTCAACCACTGGGCCACCAGGGAAGTCCACGGGAAATCATTTTTAATGAATTTTTAACTGTTAGATGATATCAGCTTTAGGGTGTAAACAAATACACAGATCTGCTTTGTTAGACATTCTTGTACATTGTAGGTATATCTTGTAAGTCTTCTGTTGATAAGTACTGCAAGATTAGAGAAATCTCTTCTCTCATTTCCAATACTATGCAGAACAAAGAAGAGGGTGTAAGAGCCATACAAAAGTTATCAAGTGATTGAGTACTCAAAGAGTTAAACAATTAAACATAGACTTAATATATGATCCAGCAAGTCCACTTCTGGGTGTATACCCAAAGAAGTGAAAGCAGGAACTCAAGCAGATATTTGTACACTCATGTTCATAGTTTCAACAGTTCATGAACCGTGAACTTCCAGATGTTCAAGCTGGTTTTAGAAAAGGCAGAGGAACCAGAGATCAAATTGCCATTGAAAAAGCAAGAGAGTTCCAGAAAAACATCTATTTATTGACTATGCCAAAGCCTTTGACTGTGTGGATCACCACAAACTGGAAAATTCTTAAACAGATGGGAATACCAGACCACCTGACCTGCTTCCTGAAAAATCTGTATGCAGGTCAGAAAGCAACAGTTAGAACTAGACATGGAACAACAGACTGATTCCAAATCAGGAAAGGAGTATGTCAAGGCTGTCTATTGTCACCCTGCTTATTTAATTTATATGCAGAGTACATCATGAGAAATGCTAGGCTGCATGAAGCTCAAGCTGAAATCAAGATTGCTGGGAGAAATATCAATAACCTCAGATATGCAGAAGACATCACCCTTATGGCAGAAAGTGAAGAAGAACTAAAGAGCCTCTTGATGAAAGTGAAAGAGGAGAGTGAAAAAGCTGGCTTAAAACTCAGTGTTCAGAAAACTAGGATCATGGCATCTGGTCCCATCACTTCATGGCAAATAGATGGGGAAACAGTGGAAACAGTGTCAGACTTTATTTTTTTGGGCTCCAAAATCACTGCAGATGGTGACTGTAGCCATGAAATTAAAAGACGCTTACTCCTTGGGAGAAAAGTTATGACCACCCTAGACAGCATATTAAAAAGCAGAGACATTACTTTGCCAGCAGAGGTCCATCTGGTCAAGACTGTGGTTTTTCCAGTATTCATGTATGGATGTGAGAGTTGGACTATAATGAAAGCTGAGCACCAAAGAATTTATGCTTTTAAACTGTGGTGTTGGAGAAGACTCTTGAGAGTCCCTTGGACTGCAAGGAGATCCAAACAGTCCATTCTGAAGGAAATCAGTCCTGAATATTCATTGGAAGGACTGATGTTAAAGCTGAAACTCCAATACTTTGGCCACCTGAGGCGAAGAACTGACTCATTTGAAAAGACCCTGATGCTGGGAAAGATTGAAGGCGGGAAGAGAAGGGGACTACAGAGGATGAGATGGTTGGATGGCATGACCGACTCAATGGATGTGAGTTTGAGTAAACTCCAGGAGTTGGTGATGGACAGGGAGGCCTGGCATGCTGCAGTCCATGGGTTGCAAAGAGTCAGACACGACTGAGTGAACTGAACTGTTCATAGTAACATTATTTACAGTAGGCTCCAGAAGGTGGAAGCAATCCAAGTGGCCAATGACAGTTGAATGGATAAACAAAATACGTTGTATACATATAACAGAGTATTATTCAGTCACAAAAAAGAGTGAAGTACTGATGTATGCTACAACATGGCTGAATTTGGAGACATTATGCTGAGTGAAATAAACTAATCACAAAAGGTCAAATATTCTGTGATTCCTCTTATATGAGGTCCTAGAGTAGTGAGAGTCGTAGGAACAGAAAAGAGAATGGTGATTGCCAGGAGCTGGGAGAGCATGGACTCCGGCATGCCAGGCTTTCCTGTGCTTCACTATCTCCTGGAATTTTCTCAGATTCATGTCCATTGAGTCAGTGATGCTATCTAACCGTCTCTTTCTCTGCCACCCTCTTCTCTTTTTGCCTTCAATCTTTCCCAGCATCAGTCTTTCCCATGAATATTCAGGGTAGATTTCCTTTAGGACTGACTGGTTTGATCTTCTTGCTGTCCAAGGAACTCTCAAGAGTCTTCTCCAGCACTACAGTGCAAAAGCATCAATTCTTCAGTGCTCAGTCTTCATTATGGTGCAACTCTCTCATCTGTACATGACTACTAGAAAAATCATTCTTTGACTACGCAGAACTTTGTCGATGAAGTGATATCTCTGCTTTTTAACATGCTGCCTAGGCTTGTCACAGCTTTCCTTCCAAGGAGCAAGTGTTTTTTAATTTCATGGCTGCAGTCACCATCTGCGTGATTTTGGAGCTCAAGAAAATGAAGTCTGTCACTGTCACTGCTTCCACTTTTCCCCCTTCTATTTGCCATGCAGTGATGGGACCGGATGCCATGAACTTAGTTTTTTGAATGTTGAGTTTTAAACCAGCTTTCTTACTCTCCTCTTCTGCCCTAATCAGGAGGCTCCTCTTCACTTTCTGCCATTAGAGTGGTATCATCTGCATACCTGAGGTTGTTAATATTTCTCCTTGCAAATTGATTCCAGCCTGTAATTCATCCAACCCTATATTTCACCTGTTGTACTCTGCATATAAATTAAATAAGCAGGGTGACAGTATATGGCCTTGTCTTAACTCCTTTCCCGATTTTGAAGCAGTCATTTGTTCCATATCTGGTTCTAACTGTTGCTTCTTGTCCTGCCTACGGGTTTTTCAGGAACAGGTAAGGTGGTCTGGTATTCCCATTTCTTTAAGAATTTTCCATGGTTTGTTGTGATCCACAGGTCAAAGGCTTTAGTGTAGTTAGTGAAGCAGAAGTAGATATTCTTCTGGAATTCCCTTACTTTCTCATGATCCAGTGAATGTTGGCAATTTTATCTCTGGTTCCTCTGCTTTTTCTAAACCCAGCTTGTACATCTGGAATTTCTCAGTTGGTGTACTGCTGAACTGGAAGGGAATGGGTAGTTAATGTTTAATGCATACAGGGTTTCATTGGGTAAGATGAAAAAGTTCTACAGATAGATTGTGGTGATGACTATATAACACTGTGGATACCACAAAACTGTGCCTTCAGAAACAGTTAAAATGGTACATTTTACATTTATGTATGTATGTGTGCTCAGTTGTGTCCAACTCTTTGTGACCCCATGCACTGTAGCCTGCCAGGCTCCTCGATACATGGAATTTTCCAGGCAACAGTACTGGAGAGAGTTGCCATGTCCTACTCCAGGGGATCTCCCTGACCCAGGGATCGAACCTGTGTGTCTTGTGTCTCCTGTATTGGCCGGTGGATGCCTTGCCACTGTGTAGCATCGGAAGCCCTCATTTATGTCTATTTTACCACAATTAAAAAGTACTTACAGCATAAAAAAAGTGCGATGAAATAAGTTTCAAGAGTAATAATACAGTATGTAGTTTGTTTAGAGTCCTTAAAGCCTTCAATCTTAATTTAGTTGAAGCAATTAAAAGTAAAATATTAGTTTGAAATAAAAATGTTATTAGCTGGATTTGATTATCTGAATTAAAAAAACTTTTCATTTATTCTAGATGAAATACTCACAAAGGAAGAGGGACAACTTTAGTGTATTTTTAAGTCTTATTTTGAGTTTGTACTTGGTTTTGGGTCAGGGGTATTTGAGGGCAGTGAGAACAGAGAATTAAAATTGTGAATGAAAGGTAAGTTAGGCTTTATTTTTTAAACTATTTTAAATATGTAAGTAGTTTAGATGCTTGGAAAATTGGAATTAGTGTGTCCTTCAAAATAAACAGGAATAAACTTTTTTGAATTAAAATTATTTGCCTTTAGGATTTTGACTTGTAATTTAAACATAAAAAGATTATTTTCTCCACATCAGAGTTTCTTACCCTTGGCACTGTTGACATTTTGGTCTGGATAATCCTTCATTGTAGAAACTGCTTGTGCTATTGTAGGATGTTTAGCAATAATCCCCTTAGGTGCCAGTAGCACAATCCCCTTCCCCAGTGTGACAGGCAGTTGCAAGACAAAATAACCCCTGCTGCTCTCATTATAGTATTAATATTAACAAAGATTAAGGACTGTATTTTAGGTATAACTTATCCAACTCTTTTTTTTTCTCCTATTATAACTATTAGGTCTGAATCAGAATTTAATATGTTCCTTTAATATATGTTCCATAAATTCATAAATTAGCCTACGTTATTTTTGGAGGGAATTACCAATGCCAAGCTTTCTGATTTATACTTCATACTCAAATATTTTAATTATTGCTTTAAAATTACTCCTGTTTTAAATTATAAAGGCCATATATAATTCCACAAAACTTGGAAAAATACAGAAAATTATTATGAAGAAAATTTAAATTACCTTTAATCTTAAAATTTATATATAAGCAGAAATACATGAGCTTCTAAATTAAGTATTGATGAAAATGTAGCATGATTTTGGTGAACATTTGGAGACACTAGATTAAAATAGAATCCTCTCTTTTTGGGTTAAAAATGTCAAACAATGACTGTAAGCAATTCTTGTTTTTTTTAAAGAAATAAGGGTGCGAGAGCTCACCAATATGTTCACTTGGCTTAATTTTGACTGTTGTACAAATAACTGTGGTAGCATGTATGATGCTGTCTGTGAGATTACAGAAGGTTTATTTATGAACAAATTATCCATTTGAGAGATTAACAGTAATTTTCTCATATGTGTGTAAAGTACCTTCTTATAGAACACTATAAACCTTTCAACTGTTCGGATATAATATATCGCCTAGGTGTATATGTTTATAAATGTGTGTATATATCTCTATATATTTGTATCTGTTTCTAATTTCATAAACAATAAAATTTAGGTTTGAACAGAAGCCATAGTCTTCGCTATATAATTGAAAAAACGTGTGTTTCCATATAGGCACACCTACAGAAAATAGTAACTCTCAAACAATTCATCTGTTTAGAAAATGCTTTCAGAACTTTACATGTTCAATTCGTAATTCTATTACAGTTATTGGATTTTGTGATGAGAAGCATTTGTTCATTGACTTAAACTTTTAACAGAATTTGACAATTAGAATTTTTCCAGAATGATGCATACTGTGTGTATTGGAGAGAGAGAGGAGGTGGAGAAATGAGATATTGTTTGGAAAACTGAAATAATCTTATAGGTGAACTCTGAGTCTTGGCATTGATCGTTTAGCTGGCTATTTTGATGCTGAACTGAATTTACTTTTGTTTGCATTATTTTCTTTAAAATAATGCCATAGCAATTTTGGGATTCCCTGGTGGTTCAGATGGTAAAGAATCTGCCTGCAAGGCAGGAGACCTGGGTTCGAAAGATGCCCTGGAGAAGGGCATGGCAACCCACTCCAATATTCTTGCCTGGAGAATCCCTATGGACAGAGGAGCCTGGTGGGCTACAGTCGGAGTGCAAAGAGTCAGACACAACTCAGCAACTTTCACACATAGCTATTTTGACTGATTTCAAGTAGTTAATAAAGTGTTACCAAGTTGCAAATACATTTTTATAAATTACAAATAACCTGTTCAGGATCTTAATTTATTTTATCTAGAAGAGGGGAAGTTTTCATTCTTAACTTTTTGCTTTCTCATTTTGAGGTCATTAGAGATTTATTGACTAGTGGTTTATTTTACATGATATTGAACTTCCTATAGCTGATTCATGTTGTTGTACAGCAGAAATGAATACAACATTGTAAGACAGTTATTTCCCAACTGAAAAAATAAATAAATTAAAAAAAAGAATCACCTGGAGATTTGAATACTGATTGCAGGGCCTATTCCAGACCTGTTAAGTCTAAATGGGCAGAAAGGGGCAGGGAGGAGATTTGAAACTGACAAAGTTTATATCCTAGCTTTACTACTTATTATCTGAGTAACTTTAAACAGGTTATTTAACTTCTCTGTGCCTTCTTCTAAGAAGGGTTGGTAATACTATCTCATATAAGGTTGCTATAAACTTAACAACATAACAAACATTACCTGTGATGATGATGATATAATTATCCAGGGCCAATCTGTTGACCTTAGTTTGGGAACCGCTGATATAATGAACTACTGCTTCCTCTGTTAAAGTTTCACATGTTATGATCCTACACTTCTTGTGCTGGCAATATGACATATTGGTGTCTGTGTGTGGTCAGTTGTGTCCGACTCTTTGTGACCCCATGGGCCCCAAGAATCCTGGAGTGGGTTGCTATTTCCTTCTCCACGGGATCTTTCTGATCCAGGTATCGAACCTGCATCTCTTGCGTCTCCTGCATCAGCAGACAGACTTTAAGTCTTATTTGTTTTAAATTGTGTACTTCAAGAACGAGGAGCTAAGTAAACAGATTTTTCAATTAAATTTATTTCATCCAAAGAAAGGAACAGCATTGTGTTTCATACATTAATTTATGTTTTTTTTTAAACCAAATCTTTTTTTTTTTAATGAAAGCTACTGTACTGCATCCCAAAATATAAGCCAGTAAAAAGCTATTAAAATATCTTAAATGGAGAATGCGTTTGATTTAAGAGGGAAAAAATAAGACAACTGCAGATGTTGTTTCTTTTTCTTGTGTTAAAGAAATCTTCTAATAAGGGCTATTAACTTTGAAATCTCTATTGTCTTTCCAAAGGCTAAGAAAAACATTTTTTTGACTGGTACTATGCCAGTTTCCTTCACATGTTTCCATTTAATTCTTGAGACAACCTGCAAAATATCAGTAAACATTATTTCCTTTCTAATGAAAGTATTTCTTTCTAAATAAGGAAATTGACAGAGTCAGAACTCTGTAGTTATGTATATTTGTTTATATATTATATATAGGTATATATGTGTGTGTGTGTGTGTTATATATACACTTATATACATGCGTGCTAAGTCGCTTGAAGTCATGTCCCATGGACTGCAGCCTGCCCTGCTCCTCTGTCCATGGGATTCTGTAGGCAAGAATACTGGAGTGGGTTGCCCTGTCCTTCTCCAGGGGATCTTCCTGACGTAGGGATCGATCCTGCGTCTCTTACATCTCCTGTTTTGGGAGGTGGGTTCTTTACCACTAGCGCCACCTGGGAAGCCCATACTTATATATATACACATATATATATATGTATATATGTACATATATAAAAAGATTTGAAAATTTCAAGGTTTAAATATCATAATGGTGATTTCAAGGGAATAGAGAAAAGTAGTTTTGGGGAAATACTTATGTTTTTCAACATTCTTTGTACCAGATGAATTTTTTTTGAATGGGCAATGATAGAAGTCATAGTTTTATTATGGAATCTCATTTTTTTCCTCCTTGACTTTGTCACTGTTGCTATGTTTTGGTCTTGAATTTGACACGTAACAAGTGTATTTTAATATCTTGTTAGAGGAGTACCTTCAAGTATGGAGTTTAATCTGCTGTCTCAGAACATGGATCCAAAGAAGAGTATGTTTGACTTTTTTGGGAAAGAGAGTTTTGCATTTGGCAGCAGTGGATAGTTCAAGTGGCCCCACTTAAACTCTTCTGCGTGAGAATATATATTTTTTCCTATTCTCCTTTCTTCTTTCTTTAAGAAGGATTCAGATTTGAGGTCTTTTGAAAATCCACTTGAGGTTGGTCATGAAGGACTTGACTTTTTATTCAGCAGGAGGTGGCAATCTTAGCACATTTACTTCTAATTAAAGCCAGAACCCAGTGTTTCACTAGGGGATTTATTATTACTTTTAAGCAATGAGTATTTTGAACTTGGAAGTGGAGTTTTCTCTTATAAACCTTGGAGTGCATTTGGGCCTGAGGATTTAAAAAAGCTGTTGATTGCCACTGTGCATTAAAAAGGTTAAAAGTCATCATTTTAACAGTTAATTTTGTGGCATTCTTTCATTATAATGCTTATTTTATGGATTTTATAAAGGTGCATTAAAATGCAGCCGCTTCTGTTGGAATGATATTAAATCAAGTTCTTGGTTTCACTGGCAACTTTTTTGTCCTTTACACAATTGATTGGACTTTTAAAGTTATACACATAACTGAAGATGGAAATATTTGTGCATTGGCATATATATACAAAGTAACTCAGACTGTGTGTGTATATACAGGAAGTGAAATAGAAAAGTGGAGGTGGTTACCTGGGTAATTCAGATTCCTAACCAACTTTATTGGAAATACTTGGCTATTTTCTCATTTTATATAAACAGTTTCTTTTACTTTTCGCTGTACTTTGTGTGACTAGAAACTGTATGAACAATTATTTATTCTTGAACTTTGGATATATAGTTCTTTTTTGTGAATAATGAAACAGCTTAAAGGAATATTTTTCTATATTACTCTACTGCTATTTAATTGTTTATACATTAAAAAATTAAATGAAGAAAATACAATTATACAGTGGGTTATTATTAAATTTGATGATTAATTGTAACTATTGACCTTTGTATATTCTATTATATACACGTGTGTACTTTAAACACCTGGAGAAGGGCATGGCAACCCACTCCAGTATTCTTGCCTGGGGAATCTCATGGACAGAGGACTTGGCAGGCTGCAAACTATAGGGTCAACACAGAGTTGGACACAACCGAAGCAACTTAGCACATATGCACACATGTACTTTAAATAAAATGGGTAACACAGTTCATTCCTGACCATTTTGCCCTATAAATTGTGGCTACATGTCAGTGCATATGACGTCATATTCATTGACATGTCTTTACGTGTCAATGAATGTAAATCTACTTCATCATTTTTAATGGCATAGAATTTGTGTTCTATGCATACATATAAGTTGACTGTTGAACAACATGAGTTTGAACTATGTGGGTCCACTTATACTTAGATTTTTTTTTTCAATGAATACATACTGTAGTATCACATGATTCTTGATTGGTTAAATCTATTCATGTAGAACCATGGGTCCTGAAGATTGATTGTAAAGTTATATTCAGAGTTTAGACTATGTGGAGGGTCAGTGCCCCAACTCCTGTTATGTCCAAGGGTCAACTTTACATCATAATTAATTTCTGTTATCATATACACTCATTAATGCTTTTAATACTTTTCTTTTTATAAATTATTGAATGTATTTGTGATTCTTTATATGTTTGCTAAAAACATAAAACAAACACATCTTTATTTTTTTAAAAAGGATAAAAATGGAAAGCCCCTCTTTCAAAAATTTCCTTGCTGCCTATGAAATTTCATTCTTCTCTAGGTAAATAGCTTGATGAACAACCTTGCACTTGCATACATTATTCAATGCTTTTATAAACATCTTCTGTTTTATGTCAATGAATTACCATATATTCATCTATAACTTGTTTCTTACATTTACATGGATATCTTTTCATGTCCAAACATATAGACTTACCTTGTTCTTGTATGGGCTTCCTTGAATTCTGTCTATGGGTATTTAATAATTTATTTAGCTGTGGAGATTGCTTCCAAAATATACTATCATGGACAATCTCTCTTGCATTGGCTCACTCTGCTTTGATATATTGGCTCAGAGTAAAGCTCACAGGTGACTATTCCATTGGACTGACTATGGCATGTATTTTATTATTTATATTTTATTACACTTAGGAGTATTGTTGATCTTATAATGGAGAATAGAGGCAGTTGGCTAAAAATTCTAGAAAATTTGCAGAGTTTGCTCATTTTATAGTTGGTAAAAACAGAGCTTCTCTAGAAGTTGTATTAATTACTTTATGAGGACATGAATGCATGTTCCCTCTGTTCTCTCCTCACTTTTCTTTCCCTCTCTGTTGTTTTTAAGGGTAGAGAAATACTTCATGTGTAGAGGGCATTCTTTTCTTTCATGAAATAAGAATAGCCTATTTAGGAGTAGATGCTTTTTGTCTGCTTCTAGAAAGAAGAACATAAATCAGCAACTTTAAAATTTAGGTCATTATTTTACTGAAAGTTTTCTAACACATTTGCTTTCTTGCCAAAGTTCAATTTATATATTTGGTAATGTAATTTTTTAAAATCACTTTGCTTGAGGTTTTATCTTTAAACCCCATGGCAGAGCCACTCATTGGTGGGGCCTGAGCTTCAGGAATGGTGGGAAGTTTGATGGATACCTGTCCCTTCCGTTAAAAGAATTTTTTTGTTTTAAGTAACATGTTCATTTTGGAAACTTGGGAAGAGGTTTTATGAGATGAGAAATAAAATAATCTCTAGTTGACACTAAGAACTAGCTAATCATTATGACTATTGTAGTGTATTTTTGGTGTCTTTTTTTTTTTTTTGCATTGTGAATTTATTTGCTTTTGTTATTAACAAATTAAGAACTTGTGAGGATTTATTTTGAGAATATATACAGCACTGACTTAAAGTTTTTACACATTTTTAAAACATAATAAATAATTTCCCCATTACTTATTCTATATGTATTACTTAGTACCATGAAAGTGAAAGTGAAGTTGCTCAGTCGTGTCCCGACTCTTTGTGACCCCGTGGACTGTAGCCTCCCAGGCTCCTCTGTCCATGGGATTCTCCAGGCAAGAATACTGGAGTGGGTTGCTATTTCCTTCTCCAGGGGATCTTCCCGACCCAGGGATTGAACCCTGGTCTCCCGCATTGCAGGCAGACGCTTTAACCTCTGAGCCACCAGGGAAGCCAAATTTCCCTTCTCTATTTTAATTTATTAATCTATTCATTCATATAGCATAGATGAGGAGTTGTCAACCTATAGCTGTTAACCAAACCCAACTCATTACCTGTTTTTGAATGAGTTAAGAGTTATTTTACAAGTTTT
>NW_011489341.1:16837-17314 GCF_000754665.1 Bison bison bison | reverse complement strand
AATCCCACATGTATAATTTTAGAAAGGAAAACAGTGCCTTGTATTTTACATTTCAGAATTTGAGGAATATTTTCAGAGATTCACTTCTTTGTGCTTTCAAATTCTAAAGCAAATACAGTTCAGATTTTATTCTTGCAGTTTCAAAATTAGTACAAATGAATATGTTTAAAATAGTTCTTCCATTTGGAAAGTAAAGAAATTGGATGAAGAGATACTTTCTGTTCTGTTGGATTTGTCTTGGGAACATTATATCCACAGAGTACATTTGTCTTACAGTGACATATTCAGTAACCCTGAAGTCTGTTTTCTTTCTTGTTACATTAGTTTTTAATTAAACAAAACAACTAGTTGGAGGCAGTTACCTTCTATGAAAATTTATTTTGGAAGTGAACTTCACTTTTATTAGCTGAAGCAGTAATCAGAAGAGTTAATAGAATAATTAAATTATATATAAATTCATAAATCAGGAATAGTGCT
>NW_011489341.1:15670-16737 GCF_000754665.1 Bison bison bison | reverse complement strand
ACACTGGCGAGTTTTGTGCATTCTGTGATAGCCATATGCATTTTGTCTAAATATCCATGCACTCAAGCACAGCCAAACACACACACACACACACACACACACACACACACACACACTCACTGACTGGATCACACTTACTGAGTTTTTTACCAAAGACCTAAAATGAATACGTTTTTATGTGAAAAGTTAGGAGAGCATTGACTATAAACTCGGGCTCTCTGTTTTATAATATGCGTATTTAGAAGAAAAGTTAGAATTAATTTAATAAATACATGTATTGGATGTATTATACTGGCTCTTCTGTGGGTGCTAGACATACATTGTTGAAAAGAGAGAAAGTCTCTGGTTGAGGCTTGGGGATGTTGAAGAGTGTTACAGATGGAGAGACAGTACACAAAATTTAAGAGACTTATATGGCAATTGAGTGCCACCAGAGAAAGCACTGCTTAATCTTTTGATGATTTGGGCAAAGAGCCTAGGCAGCTGGAACTGTGTCAGGGGTCTAAGGTGGGATCTTTTGAAATATAGGAAGGTTAATATGACTGGGACATAGTGAGCAAGTTAATCAGGAGTGGCGATTGTGACAGTACCCCACTGAGACCTTGATGAACACACAAATTACTGCTACCTGCTCTTTGTAGCATCTCTGCATCCTAATAATTTATTTTATGTAAATTTTCTGTCTTTTGAAATATGATTTCCTTTTGAGGATTACTTTTTTACTTCTGTGGAAAAAATCACATCATGTTTATTTTTCTTTATTAGTTTGATGTTCTTGTATGATACAACAGCTTTGATGATAGGACCTCAGATGAAGGTCTAGAAAACTTTTTAAAAAATAATAGAATGAGGAATTAAATCCAGGACACAGAATGTTCTGTGTGTAAAAATAGATTAAATAAGACTAATATATTAGTTTGAGCCCTTGCCATTTTACTCCCTGATCTCCCTGCAAAACTGTCAGAGCCTTATTTATCTTCAGAAGGCAGAGAAGGTCTCTTGCCACCTTCAGGAAAAACTGGTTAAGACAAAGACCTACTGTTCATTTTTCATGTATAGAATCCCAC
>NW_011489341.1:10433-12473 GCF_000754665.1 Bison bison bison | reverse complement strand
CTAGGAGTTTTATAGTTTCTGGTCTTACATTTAGATCTTTAATTCATTTTGAGTTTATTTTTGTGTATGGTGTTCTAGTTTTATTCTTTTACAAGTTTTCCCAGCACCACTTGTTAAAGAGATTGTCTTTTCTCCATTGTATATTCTTGCCTCCTTTGTTAAACATAAGGTGTCCATAAGTACATGGATTTAGCTCTGGGCTTTGTATTGTGTTCCATTGATCTATATTTCTGTCTTTGTGCCAGTACCATACTGTCTTGATGACTGTAGCTTTGTAGTATAGTCTGAAGTCAGGCAGGTTGATTCCTCCAGTTCCATTCTTGTTTCTCAAGGTTGCTTTGGCTATTTGAGGTTTTTTGTATTTCCATACAAATTGTGAAATCATTTGTTCTAGTTCTCTAAAAAATACCTTTGCTAGCTTGATAGGGATTGCATTGAATTTATAGATTGCTTTGGGTAGTATACTCAAGAATATCCGTGTTTTAAATTGTAATGCACAACATCTTGAATAATAGTTGTTTAACATAGAACATTTATATCAAGGTAAATAAAAATATCAAAAGAAGTCTTAGTGAATGACTGAGGCATAGGAATTGCAATGACAAATGTCTCCAGTGACCAGTCAAGTCATAGAAAGGAAGTGAACTAGGGAGGAGATGGAGGGAATGATAGGGACCACAGTGAACTCTTAAGCACAGGGCACATTTAAAGGAAGAAGCTGCTATACGACCATTAGTCTTGATTGCAAACTCAGTGTTGACAAATTTTCTCTTATGCAGAGAAACCAGGGGTCCAGATTGTGTATGCCAAGGGAATTTTTTTTAAATTGTGAGGTCATTCAAAACTTACCTAGAGGTGGATTATCCCATGGACTTCCAGTTGGCAACTCCTTGTTGTAGATAAATGACAATTTTTATATGTACATTTAAGAGGATGATATTTTTCACCAAACTGAGATTTTTCAAAACTTATTATTATAGCCATTCCAAAATTCTTTTTCATTGCATCAATTCATTCTTCATTGCATCAATTCATTCTTCATTGCATCATCTTCATTGCAATTCTTCACTGCATCATCATAGTTAACAATGGTGATAGGTAGTGTATTTGTACCACGCATATACCATTCCCTAAGTCTAGACTTGGATTTTATTGTGGTTGTTGTTTAGTCACTAAGTCATGTCCAACTCTTTGCGACCCCATGGGCTGCAGTACATCAGGCTTCTCTGTCCTTCACTATTTCCTGTAGTTTGCTCAAACTCATGTCCATTGAATCAGTGTTGCTATCCAACCATCTCATCCTCTATATTTTGAGTTACTATATAAATTGAGCACCCCTTAAGGAAACCACAAGTGTTCCAGTGGAATTTTTCTTGTCACAAATTGACAGCCTAGAAATATTGGGGTTAACCTTTGACTCTGTCCTAACTACTGTTATTTCTTCTCAATTTCTTGTAGATATGTTTTCCTTAGTTTGCACTCTTCTGTCCTGATTCAGGACTTATCACTTAACTGAATTCCTGCTGTAACCCCTAGCAGCTTTCCTGCTCCCAGTATCTACCACCTTCTTTGAGCTGACATATCACTTCCAGTGGCATTCTATTGCTTGCCACATCAAGTCCAAAGGCTTCTATAACCATATTCTATGATCATGTGATCATTCAGCTCCTTCTTGTCTTTTCAGAATTTATCCGTCCATTCAGTTATTGGGCTTCCCTGGTAGCTCAGCTGATAAAGAATCTGCCTGAAATGTAGGAAAACCCACTCAATTCCTGGATCAGGAACTGAGATCCCCTGGAGAAGGGATAGGCTACCCACTCTAGTATTCTTGGGCTTCCCTAGTCACTCCTATGGTAAAGAATCCGTCTGCAATGCGGGAGACCTGGGTTCCATCCCTGGGTTGGGAAGATCCCCTGGAGAAGGGAATGACTATGCTCTTTTGTATTCTAGCCTAGAAAATTCCATGGACAGAGGAACCTGGCGGACTATAGTCCATGGGGTCACAAAGAATCAGACATGACTGAGTGACTATCACTTTAT
>NW_011489341.1:9775-10333 GCF_000754665.1 Bison bison bison | reverse complement strand
CACTTTACTTTCAGTTATTTAGATATCTATGTGCATTCTCACCTTTCTTTATATTTTCTCATGTTTTAGAGAGAAACATGCCCTCACCCTCAACAGCCTAACCTACTCCTCTTCAAGGCTTGATTCAGGGTTAGCCATCAGATCTCCCTCCACTACCTCTGGGTGCAAGAAGCTCTGTGCTTTTCAGCAAGTAGTTTAACTTCTCTGATTCTATAACAGGGAATTGGTCCAGCTCTTGTAGAGATTTTCTCTGGCTGTGACATTCTTTAACCCCATCTCTTTAAACATGTTGACTTCTTTCTTCAAACATGTTGACTTCTTTCTTCTGTAAACTCCTTTATAATGCTTTTAGTCTCTACCATATAATCTTCAGTTTTTCTCTGGCTATTACACTTAATAATGTCATTTGTCTCACATGCTTAACAAAGGGCTAAGTCCATACCTTATACTTTTGTGCCTGTTGTAAATTAATACAGTGCAGGTGACTAGTTGGTTAATTTGAACACTCTCAGTCTTTTACACAGCCTGAGCTGAATCATGGCTAATAGCTGTACCTTC
>NW_011489341.1:6568-7427 GCF_000754665.1 Bison bison bison | reverse complement strand
CAAGAAAGGAAATCAAAAGAAATCTCATGAAGGGCATATGTTGGTTGGTTTACTGTAGACTTGTTTGCTACATCCCAAAAATTTGAACAAGGCTTTCTTTTGAATTTGAAAAATCTGTTTTTAAATGAATTTGATTTAGCAGACATGTGGCAAATAAGAAACATGAGGCTATTAGCCTGAGTGTTCAGACTGAAAAGTTCAATTTTATCAACAACTTAGTTTAAATTATAATTTGTTTAAAGAGTAGTCAGTAAATACCAGTGCTTTCTCATCAAAAGCTCTGTGGATATCATTGTGATAGGCTATATTGAAGAATCATTGAATTGGCAAAGTGATTCTGACACTTATATAAACCAGGGAGCCATTTTACACAAGAACTGTAGATACAGAACCTAGGTTGTGACCCAAGGATGTAAATTGACCCCCAATACTTTGGGAAGACTTTATTGTTAAAAAATTGAATGATGACTTGTACTCTATAATTTGTGCTAATTTATTCTGGGCCCCTGGTGCAGTTATTAATACAGATGTGTTTCTGTCATCCAATACATAGTTTTATTGTGACTTTTCCTATAGAAGGTTAAATTTAAGGACAGGTGGAAAAGCTGGGGAAATAAAAGAGAATATATCATCCACAGAATGTCACCAAGAACAGGGAAAGCTAGATATATGGCTGAGATCTATAAAATAGGGACAGTTTCTGGGAATGAGCTTTATGAAGGCTATGCATTGCTTTTTGACAGCTTTTTCTAAGTTAAGCATGATGATAATGCCTTCCCAGAGTGATGCCAGTGCCTAAAGGGCAATCCATCTGCCCACAACCTTTTCAGTGAGTGTGAAACTTGCATCAAAAGATGCA
>NW_011489341.1:5866-6468 GCF_000754665.1 Bison bison bison | reverse complement strand
TGGGCTGGAAGAAGCACAAGCTGGAATCAAGATTGCCAGGAGAAATATCAATAACTCAGATATGCAGATGACACCACCTCTAATGGCAGAAAGCAAAGAGGAACTAAAGAGCGTCTTGATGAAGATGAAAGAGGAGACTGATAAAGCTGGCTTAAAACTCAACATTCAGAAAACTAAGATCATGGCATCTGGTCACATCTCTTTATGGCAAATAGAAGGGGAAAAAGTGGAAACTGACAGATTTTATTTTCTTAGGCTCCAAAATCACTGTGGACAGTGACTGCAGCCACAAAATTAAAAGACGCTTGCTTCTTGAAAGTAAAGCTATGTCTAACTTAAACAACCTGTTAAAAAGTAGAGACATCACTTTGCCAACATCACTTTGTCCGTATAGTCAAAGCTGTGGTTTTTGCAGTAGTTATGTACGGTTGTAAGAGTTGGACCGTAAAGTATGCTGAGCATCGAAGAATTGAAGCTTTCAAACTGTTATGCTGAAGAAAACTCTTGAGAGTCCCGTGGACAGCAAGGAGATCAAACCAATAAATCCTAAAGGAAATCAATGCTGAATATTCATTGGAAGTACTGATGCTGAAGCTCCAATA
>NW_011489341.1:4807-5766 GCF_000754665.1 Bison bison bison | reverse complement strand
CACTGGACTCAGATACTTGTACCATATAATTTCTTAAATTATCAACAGTGCTGTGCCCTTCCAAGTACATGGTAACTCCTTGAAAGCACAGAAACTAATCTCTTCATCATGCCCTCTCATGTAGAAATTAGTATTAAATAGTAATTTTAAAGGATGGTCAGGAGTTATGGTTACTGAGTTGGTAAGACTTAGCTGACCCTAATAATGACACCCCAGGTGGAAGAAGAATGTTTCTGCAGAAGCCCTTCAAAGCACTTATTGTACAGCAATACTGTTATCAGACTTGAGCAGTAACATTTGATTGTTCACACATTTCAGAGGGGAGACTGCTCTCATGGATAGGTGTATTACCTTAAATTTGTCTTCAGGAAGACATCTTCCTGCTACATCTAGTCCATCAGCAAATCTTGTCAGATTTATGTGTTAAATATGTCCCCAGTCTCTCCAGTTCATCTCTCTTGCCATGACCCTGCTTCAGACCAGCATCATCTCTCACTGATCTACTGCAGACATAACTTCCCTCCCCTATTCTACTCTTGCCCCATTGACAATTCTCTCAACAGCAGCCAGGCTCATCTATTTTTTGAATACAAATCTGATTATGTCACTGTCCTACTCAAATTTTCTGGTGGTTTCTCATTGTACTTAGAATAAAATTTAAAGTCTTCACTCTAACCTCTGAAGCCCTGCATGATCAAGCCCCTGACTATCTCTGTGACCGCATTTCATGTGATATTTCTCACTAGTCACTATGTTCCAGCCCTGCTGGCTCTCTCTGTCTCTCTCCCTCAAATACACCGAGCTACTCTGCACTTTTACATTTTCAAATTTGCTGTTTCTTCTGCGAAGTATATTCTTCCTCCAGATCTCCACATGGTTGATTTCTTCTCATCACCTAGGTCTTAACTCAAATGTCAGTTCCTCAAAGAATTATCCTGTCTAATCCTGATTAGACATCT
>NW_011489341.1:1624-2145 GCF_000754665.1 Bison bison bison | reverse complement strand
GTGAACTCCGGGAGTTGGTGATGGACAGGGAGGCCTGGCATGCTGCGATTCATGGGGTCGCAAAGAATCGGACATGAATGAGCGACTGAACTGAACTGAACTGAGGCATATGCATCTTCAACTTTATTAGACATGGCCAAATTATTATCCAAACTGATATTTTTTAGATAATTTGTAAGATATTTTTTTATATCTTTCCTAGTCCATGGCTTTTCTTTTGTTGTCCAAGTGTTTATCATTTAAAAACACTTTTTTCAACATTTTCTCTACAATTTAGCCTTTTGTATCTTATTTATGAAATATTTATTTCCCCTGAACTCAAAATATATCCTCATATATTCCAGAAGCTTTGTCTTTTATATTTATACTTTCATCTACCTGGGATTGATTCTGTATATGGTATAAATCAATTGTCTCAAAACCACTCCTTCAGTGATCCATTCTTTCCCCACTAGTCTGTAATGCCACCTCTGTCATAATCATTTTCACATACTTATGGGTCTTATATTAAGAGACACCCT
>NW_011489341.1:917-1524 GCF_000754665.1 Bison bison bison | reverse complement strand
AGGAAGTGGCAACCCACTCCAGTATTCTTGCCTGGAAATTTCCATGGACAGAGGAGCCTAGCAGGTTAGTCTTTGGGGCCACAAAGAATCAGACACAGCTGAGCTATTGAGCACACACACTGGCACAGAGCCATTTTTCATGGTGTTTTATTGGTTAGTGAGTGAAGTTGCTCAGTCACAGTTTCTCAAATCATGTAATAGTGTAATTTCAGATTTCCAGTCTATGTGAGAGAAGACCACTGGTTATAAATACAATATTGTAAAGTTAAAAAATAAAAAATAAATAAATAAAATTCAAAAAATAAATAAATAAATACAGAAGAATATACATCCTTGCAGATGGATTCTTTACCACTGAGCCATCGTGGAAACCCACACAGGGCTTTAGATAAAACAATTTAATGTTTTCTGTCTTGTAGTCACTGGATTTCCCCCCTTGATCACCTTTTCACTAAAGTGTAGTCCTTTATGGATCCAGATATTATTAGAGAATATCTCATTCTCTACTCCCTGCCTTGTTTGAATCCTAAGGCCTCTGCTTTCCCTACATGGGCATTAAAACTCCAGCCCCTAGATTCATGAGTTAGACAAACTCCTTAGACCTTCT
>NW_011489341.1:455-817 GCF_000754665.1 Bison bison bison | reverse complement strand
GATTAGGATGTGGACATCTGTGATGGGAGCATTATTCAGTCTACCACAGTCTTCTTCCTGGGCTTTCCATCATTCTTAATGTTTTTAATCCATCCCTTTTTAGTATACTCATTTTAACTATCTGAATAAGGTTTTGTGGGAATCTAATCCTTCTGTTTGTTATGTCTGTTAATTCTCACTCAGGATAAGATGTATTTCTTCATCTGTTGTACTGGATTATAAGCTCATCATAAGGGAACTCTGTTTTTGATAATTTCATGTAGCCTGGATTGAGGTCATATTGTTCTAGAAAGTTTTAGCAGTTGCTTCCACAAAATTTCCCAGGGTACTACTGACCTAGGTGGGGCCAGTGGTAAAGAACT
>NW_011489341.1:0-355 GCF_000754665.1 Bison bison bison | reverse complement strand
GAGACATTACTTTGTCCAACAAAGGTCCATCTAGTCAAGGCTATGGTTTTTCCTGTGGTCATTGTATGGATGTGAGAGTTGGAACTGTGAAGAAAGCTGAGCGCCGAAGAATTGATGCTTTTGAACTGTGGTGTTGAAGAAGACTCTTGAGAGTCCCTTGGACTGCAAGGAGATCCAACCTGTCCATTCTGAATGAGATCAGCCCTGGGATTTCTTTGGAAGGAGTGATGCTAAAGCTGAAACTCCAGTACTTTGGCCACCTCATGCAAAGAGTTGACTCATTGGAAAAGACTCTGATGCTGGGAGGGATTGGGGGCAGGAGGAGAAGGGGACGGCAGAGGATGAGATGGCTGGA
>NW_011489340.1:5118-5829 GCF_000754665.1 Bison bison bison | reverse complement strand
ATCTCTAATTTTCTTGAACAGATCTCTAGTCTTTCCCATTCTATTGTTTTCCTCTGTTTCTTTGCATTGTTTGCTTAAGAAGATGGCTTAAGAAGACTTTCTTATCTCTCTTTGCTCTTCATTGGAACTCCACATTCAGATGGGTATATCTTTTCCATTCACCTTTGCCTTTCACCTTTTCTTTTCTCAGCTATTTGTAAGGCCTCCTCAGACAACCATTTTGCCTTTTTGCATTTCATTTTCTTGTGGATGGCTTTGATCACCACCTGTTGCACAATGTTATGAACCTCTGTCCATAGTTCTGGCACTCAGTCTATCAGATCTAATCCCTTGAATCTATTTGTCATGTCCACTGTATAATCATAAGGGATTTGATTTAGGTCATACTTGAATGGCCTGGTTGTCTTCTGTACTTTATTCAATTTGAGTCTGAATTTTGCAATAAGGAGTTCGTGATCTGAGTTATAGTCAGCTTCCAGTCTTGTTTTTTGCTGACTGTATAGAGCTTCTCCATCTTCAGCTGCAAAGAATATAATCAATATGATTTGAGTATTTACCATCTGGTGATATCCATGTGTAGAGTCATCTCTTGTATTGCTGAAAGAGGGTGTTTGCTATGACCAGTGCATCCTCATGTCTAAACTCTTGTTAGCATTTTCCCTGCTTCATTTTGTACTCCAAAGTCAAACTTGCCTGTTACTCCATGTATCT
>NW_011489340.1:0-1158 GCF_000754665.1 Bison bison bison | reverse complement strand
CAGCAAAAATCAAGCACAAAGTTTAAAATATTTATAGTATATATATCTTTACAAAATTAAAAATAATTACCACGTGTGAGGGCTTCACTGTCGGCTTAGCTGGTAAAGAACCTTCTTGTCAAAGCAGGAGATGCAAGAGACCTGGATTAGATCCCTGGGATGAGAAGATCCCCTGGAGATAGAAATGGCAATCCGCTCCAGTATTCTTGACTGGAAAATTTCACGGACAGAGGACCCTGGTGGACTACAGTTCATGGGGGCACAAAGAATCGGATACAAATTAGCATGCACAGACATACACATGTGTTAACAAAAAAATCCCATTAAATTAATTGATACCTATATATAAAAATGGAGGGGAAGCAACACAAATGTCCATAAATGGAATGAATTTATAAATAAAATGTAGTACAGGCTTACAAAGGAATATTGCTCATTCTTAAAATAGAATGAAATTCTGAAACGTGTTCAGTTCAGTTCATTCCAGTAGCTCAGTCGTGTCTGACTCTATACAACCCCACAGACCACAGCACGCCTATCCATCACCAACTCCCGGAGTTTACCCAAACTCATGTCCATTGAGTCGGTGATGCCATCCAACCATCTCATCCTCTGTTGTCCCCTTCACCTCCTGCCTTCTATCTTTCCCAGCATGAGGGTCTTTTCAAATAAGTCAGCTTTTTGTATCAGGTGGCCAAAGTATTGGAGCTTCAGCTTCAGCATCACTTCTTCCAATGAATATTCGGAACTGATTTCATTTAGGATGGACTGGTTGGATCTCCTTGCAGTCCAAGGGACTCTCAAGAGTCTTCTCCAGCACCACAGTTCAAAAGCATCAATTCTTCGGCACTCAGCTTTCTTTATAGTCCAACTCTCACATACATACATGACTACTGGAAAAACCATAGCCTTGACAAGATGGCCCTTTGTTGATAAAGTAATGTCTGCTTTTTTTTTAAATTTTATTTTATTTTTAAACTTTACACTATTGTATTGGTTTTGCCAAACATCAAAATGAATCTGCCACAGGTATACATGTGTTCCCTATCCTGAACCCTCCTCCCTCCTCCCTCCCCATACCATCCCTCTGGGTCGTCCCAGTGCACCAGCCCCAAGCATCCAGTATCATGCATTGAACCTGGACTGGCGATATGCTGT
>NW_011489339.1:4583-5082 GCF_000754665.1 Bison bison bison | reverse complement strand
ATACTCATAAGCCTATATATACTTTAGTTCAGTTCAGTTCACTTGCTCAGTCGTGTCCGACTCTTTGCAACCCCATGAATCGCAGCACACCAGACCTCCCTGTCCATCACCAACTCCTGGAGTTCACCCAAACCTATGTCTATCGAGTCAGTGATGCCATCCAAACATCTCATCCTTTGTCGTCCCCTTCTCCTCCTGCCCTCAATCTTTCCCAGCATCAGGGCCTTTTCAAATGAGTCAGCTCTTCCCATCAGGTGGTCAAAGTATTGGAGTTTCAGCTTCAACATCAGTCCTTTCAATGAACACCCAGGACTGATCTCTGCCGGGGACCAGCCCCGGCTGATCCAGGGAATTCGAAGCGGGGATGGCGTCGGCGAATATCAGGAAACAATTGCTTAATTAAACGTTAATTAAGGATATAAAGAGTAATAGAATGAGGATAGCTCAGTAGGAAAATTCAGTGGAGAAAAGAGGCTGAGATAAGGATAGCTCAGTGAGG
>NW_011489339.1:0-454 GCF_000754665.1 Bison bison bison | reverse complement strand
GTCTTCTCCAACACCACAGTTCAAAAGCATCAATTCTTCAGTGCTCAGCCTTCTTCACAGCCCAACTCTCACATCCATACATGACCACAGGAAAAACCATAGCCTTGACTAGACGAACCTTTGTTGGCAAAGTAATGTCTCTACTTTTGAATATGCTATCTAGGTTGGTCATAACTTTTCTTCCAAGGAGTAAGCGTCTTTTAATTTCATGGCTGTAGTCACCATCTGTAGTGATTTTGGAGCCCAGAAAAATAAAGTCTGACACTGTTTTCACTGTTTCCCCATCTATCTCCCATGAAGTGGTGGGACCGGATGCCATGATCTTCGTTTTCTGAATGTTGAGCTTTAAGCCAACTTTTTCTCTCCTCTTTCACTTTTCATCAAGAGGCTTTTTAGTTCCTCTTCACTTTCTGCCATAAGGGTGGTGTCATCTGCATATCTGAGGTGATTGATT
>NW_011489338.1:9773-10526 GCF_000754665.1 Bison bison bison | reverse complement strand
AAGACTAATAGGAATTCTACATATATTAATTCTTTGATAAAATCTAGACTCAAATCAGTGTACTCTCCATTATACACTTACTTGAATCAGTCCTATTAGGTTGGTAATAGATTTTTTTTTATATACCCAAATTTGATTTAAAAGTAAACGCTAGTTATTAAGCTCTATTAAAAAGAAATCCAGAAGCACATTTTATCTGCACAAATCAGTTACAAAGTTCAAAAGTGTTTCTTATGCTTTAAGACTCAGTTTTTAACTTTGTAAACCACATCTGAAAGACTTGGCACTTCTGCATTATTGTGTTTCATTTCTTTCTCTTTTTTTTTCTATTTTGATTAAGAGGATAGTAGAAAAAGATTTTCTGGCATTTTTATTCACTTGGTTAATTTGTATAAGCTTCTGATTGCCAGTTGCTCAGATAACAAGTGACAAGGCAGAATTCTTGAAAGCATTAAAGTTCCTTAAACCTAAGGCTAAATCTTGAATATATTGTTGAATTCTTTACTATGCTGATAGCTGGCAGATTGACAGCTGCACATTTGGCATGCTTTGATTTTTGGTTCTGGGGGTATTTTGGGACTTTATTTTTCATTGCAGATTTATTTGGCAATGTACAGTAAAATTTGTAAACTTGCTTCAAGTTTATGAATAAAGAACCACTTTTTAAAAAAAAGCATCGATTCATTGGTGCTCAGCTTTCTTTATAGTCCAACTCTCACATCCATACATGACTACTGGAAAAACCATAGCCTT
>NW_011489338.1:4647-6664 GCF_000754665.1 Bison bison bison | reverse complement strand
TCATGGACTCAATCTCTGACAGAATGCAGATTTTTAACTCTCGGGGAAAATAATTTTTTCCTGACTTGTTGGAAATTATGGGTTAGCTCCAAACATGCTAATCCCAGTGCAGTCTAAAAGGTTAATATGCTTGTCAGGTTCATTGACGATACTGTTTTCACTTATTTGAACAAACCTCCTCTCCTCAACACCTCCACTGCCCCCACCCCGGTCCAGGCAACCACTGACCCTCACCTGGGTTAAAACAGTGATGGCTGCTCCTGGGTATCCCTACCTAGTCATATGACTACATCCCCTCATGTTCCTTCTCTACATTACAGCCAATTAAGTCTTTCCACAGTCCAAAACTAAAACAAACAAACAAAAAATAAACACTCTGCTTGGTGGTGGTGGTTTAGTCACTAAGTCGTGCCCAACTCTTGTGACACCATGGACGGTAGCCTGCCAGGCTCCTCTGTTCATGGGATTCTCCAGGCAAGAATACTGGAGTGGGCTGCCATTTCCTTCTCCAACCCTTCAATGATGTTAATGGCAAAAGGCAAAAAGTCTTGTATATGGTCAATAATGTGTCTTGCACCATCAGCCTCTCAAGTTCTGTAAACTCCCATTACATCATTTCCTCATGGCATCTTTATGGTCTAGGCATACATACTGTTCACTCATTGTTAAAAGATGTCAATCTCCCCATCTTGGGGGCCTTCATAAGCTGCTCCCTGTTCTCTATACTGGGCATGGGGGTGGGCATTTCCCACACTATACAACCTTCACATCTTCCACCATTATTTGTGGTCGATTACTGGAAAATACCATGCCTCAACCATTCATCCTTCCATCCATCCCATCCACTATGACTTATTCCTGAAAGAAACCATCCCTCCCCCTTTACTATTTTTCTCAATTACTATGGCTCGCTACTGCAACATCACCCCTCCTCACCAACCATATCTCCTGTCTCCTCCATCCACTATGGATCATTCCTGAAAGATACCATCCATTGCATCACCCACTTTTCCATCTCATTCCATCACTGTGGTTCACCTGTGAGATACCAACACCCCACACCATCCACTGTTCCTATTTCCAATTCATTGTGATTTATTCCTGGAATATATATCCTCCCCATACCCTGATCTCCACTCATCCACTGGGCTCATTCGTGGAAGACACATCATTCCCCAACACCATCCATCAGTCCTATATCCCCCATCAACTGACTCATTCCTTTAAGATACTTGGACAAAAACATCCTCCTCACCATCCATCCTTCCTGACAGCTTTCCACCATTAATTGCAGGTCATTATTGGAAGATTCCATCCTGCCACATCATCCACCTTTCTCCATCTACCCCTATCCACGGTGTCTCATTTCAGAAAGATGTCACCATTCATATCATCCATCCTTCCTTTCTCCACCATCCACTGCTGCTCATTCCTTGTTGATACCATCCCCTCATACCAACCTCTTTTCCTCCCATCACTATGGCTCACTCTTAGAAGATACATCCCACCAATCCATCCATCCATACTATCTCCCCCCATCCACTGTAGCTCATTTCTGGAAGATACCATCCCCTCATACCATACTCTTCCTGTCATCCATAAACTGACTTATTCTTGGAATATACCATCTCCCCATGTCATCCACTCTTCCTGTCTCCTCCATCAACTGACTTGTCCTTGGAAGATACCATCTACACATACTATCCCTCTTTCGTCTCTCCCCCATCCACTGTAATTCATTCCTGAAAAATACCAACATCTCACATAATATATCTTTTATATCCTCCACCAATTGGTGCATTTCTCAAGATACTATCTCCACAACCACACAACCTCCCCACTTTCCTCCATCCACTGTGGCTTATCCTGGAAGACACCATCCCACCATATCATCCATCCTTCCTGTCTCTACCCATGCACTATGGCTCATTCTTGGCACATACCTGCCTCCCACACCATCCATCTTTCCTGTTTCCCCTGTCAACAGAGGCTCATACCCAGAAGATACCATTCTTAC
>NW_011489338.1:0-1657 GCF_000754665.1 Bison bison bison | reverse complement strand
CCATGGATTGAACCCATGCCCTTTGCATTGGAAGCACCAGGGAATTCCCTTTATTTCCTAATTGAATTCCTTTTTCTTTAAAACATCTTGTAAATCTTCGTAAGGTCAAAACACTGTCTATTAATACATTTTGCACACAATTTCAATTTTATTGAATAGAAACATATTCAGTATTTGTAGAAAGCCTACTGTGTGTACTGTGTGCACTGACCAATATTCAGAGCTGGATTTTTAAAAAGGGCTAAAGTAAGACTCCTGACCATCAAGTCAGGGACACAAGACAGAAGAGCATTAGCATTCATGGGCACACACTCACACACACTCTCCAACTGAGTAAGACTACATGGCAGCCATTAAGTGACAAAGAAGTAATTTTCTTTCCAGAGTAGCAAATTCAAATAACCTTGGCAGATTATGTGATCTGATTTCTTATCTGAAAATGCTGTGTAGTAGTGCTGCAAGACAACTTTTTAAGACTCCAAATCCTTTATCATCATCACTACCACCATCACCACCATTATTACTAATAGTCATTAAGATCTTTTTCCATGCCTGGCACTGCCCTAAGCTCTTTCTATGCATTGTCTCCTGTAATGCTCACCCCAACCCTCTGGAGGAAAGAACTATTAATATTCCCATTTTACAAATGAGGAAACCGAAGCTTAGTGATATTAGCTAGAAAACAGTTAGGACAGAAATTTCCTGCTCCCACAGCCTTTTCTCATAAACAATAAGCTTTCTGGCCTCTTATATGATTGATGGAATGTTGAGATAGTTTTGTCCAAGAGACATCTTAAACTTCCTGACTAAAAGAAAGAGAACTCTGAAATGTGAACCTTATAAATCTCCCACACATCTTTTATGTTTCTAAGGAATAAAAAAGGAGACTAAGAAGCTCAAGGGTAACAGGGTCAACTTTGGAAAATGTGCAAGAATGTTCTGAGAGAAACTGGCAGACACAAAAATAACTCTGCACAGGAGAGAGACTGGGTTAAATAATAGTTCACCAGCAGCCTTCAGAACAGTTGGCTTTTGTTGCAATTCTTCCCTTAATTGAAACTGTAAAAAAATCTATATTTTATACTCAAGTAATAGTCTCATACCAAACTGATATTTGCTTTGAAAAAAACTTAAGAAAATCCTTCAGTTCATTTCAGTTCAGTTGCTCAGTCATGTCTGACTCTTTGTGACCCCATGAGCTGCAGCACACCAGGCCTCCCTGTCCAACATCAACTCCGGGAATTTACCCAAACTCATGTCCATCGAGTCAGTGATGCCATCCAGCCATCTCATCCTCTGTCATCCCCTTCTCTTCCTGCCCCCGATCCCTCCCAGCATCAGGGTCTTTTCAAATGAGTCAACTCTTTGCATGAGATGGCCAAAGTATTGAAGTTTCAGCTTTAGCATCAGTCCTTCCAATGAACACCCAGGACTGATCTCCTTTAGGATGGACTGGTTGGATCTCCTTGCAGTCCAAGGGACTCTCAAGAGTCTTCTCCAACACCACAGTTCAAAAGTATCAATTCTTCGGCGCTCAGTTTTCTTTATAGTCCAACTCTCACATCCATATGTGACTATTGGAAAAGCCATAGCCTTGACTAGATGGACCTTTGTTGGCAAAGTAATGTCTCTGCTTTTGAATATGCTGTCTAGGTTG
>NW_011489337.1:64058-64616 GCF_000754665.1 Bison bison bison | reverse complement strand
ATCATGAGAAACGCTGGGCTGGAAGAAGCACAAGCTGGAATCAAAATTGCCAGGAGAAATATCAATACCCTCAGATATGCAGATGACATCACCCTTATGGTAGAAAGTGAAGAAGAACTAAAAAGCCTCTTGATGAAGGTGAAAGAGGAGAGTGAAAAAGTTGGCTAAAAACTCAATATTCAGGAAACAAAGATCATGGCATCTCGTCCCATCACTCCATGGGAAATAGATGGGGAAACAGAGGAAACAGTGGCAGTATTTATTTATTTATTTTTTTGGCTCCAAAATAACTGCAGGTGGTGACTGCAGCCATGAAGTTAAAAGACTTTTAATCCTTGGAAGGAAAGTTATGACCAAGCTAGATAGCATATTCAAAAGCAGAGACATTTCTTTGCCAGCAAAGGTCCATCTATTCAAGGCTATGGTTTTTTCCAGTGGTCATGTATGGATGTGAGAGTTGGACTGTGAATAAAGCTGAGTGCCGAAGAATTGATGCTTTTGAAGTGGGGTGTTGGAGAAGACTCTTGAGTGTCCCTTGGACTGCAAGGAGATCCAACC
>NW_011489337.1:58724-60303 GCF_000754665.1 Bison bison bison | reverse complement strand
AGTGCACCAGCCCCAAGCATCCAGCATCGCGCATCGAACCTGGACTGGCAAAATTTTAAAATACAAATAGTATGTAAGCCAGAAGGAAAAACATAATATTTGTATTTTAAAATTAAATTTCAATAAGCTAGTCTGGTAAAAACTACATTGAGTTAGTATTTTGGGTAAAATTTGATTGAGAAAGCATCTGCATCTTCAGAGAATTGAGAATTCCTATCCACAAGCTAAATGGTATCAGATCCATCAGAGAAAGGTTGGAATGAAGATTTATGCCATCTGTTTGTGGTCATATTTCATACATCTTATTCAAGAATATGTGAATTCAAAAATCTCCAGATTTGAAAAATATTTATGTCTGGTAATTGGATGAGGGAACATGATTTTCCTGAGTTGAATTTTGGTGGTTCAGTTCAGGCCTCTGTTCACCAGACCTAGATTACTTTTTATCATTATCATTGTCACCTTAGTCTGCATGGGTTGCCATCACAAAATACTGTAGACTGTGGAGCTTAGACAGCAGACATTTATTTCCTAATAGTTATGCAGGCTGATATCCAAGACCAAGGTGATTGCTAGGTTGGTCTCTGGTGAATCCTCTCTTCCTACCTTGCATTGGGCACCTTCTCACTCTGTTCTTGCATGGCCTTTCTTCTGTGCACTTGTGCAAGAGAAAGCTTTTTGTCCCCTCCACTTCTTATATGGATGCCAGTTCTATCAGATTGGGACTGACCCTTATGATCTCAAGGACTACCAGCTATTTCAGTTGCCATTTCAAGGTTTCCAAGCCTAAGTACTAGATGGAGGAGTGAATAAACTTTTCAGATGACCTCAGTCTGATAATTTCTAACTTCCATCTTGAGAGAGGTGGAGCCAGAAGTATTCAGCTGAATGGATCAAATTCTTGACCCACTGAAATAATCTAATATAATAAAGTGAATGTTGGTGTTTCAAATAGTTTTAATTTTTTCAGATATCACAATAGTATCTGAAACACTAGTAATTTAGACACTATGGTATTGGCTCATAGATATGTACACTAACTGAACAAAAGAGAAAGCTAAGAAATAGAATGATAAATATACAGATTTTTATATATGGAAGTAATGGTGTTTCAGGGTATGGGAGACAGAATGGTTATTCACTATATGTACTGGGAAAATTTATTTTTTTAAAACAATCATGATTTATTTATTTACTTATTTAATTGGCTGTGCAACAAGGCACAGCCTTGTGAGGTGAGGTTAGTTCCTCACCTAGGTTTTGAACCTGTACCCTTGCATTAGAAGCACAGACTCTTAACCACTACACTGCCAGGGAAGTCCCTATTTATCCTTATGATAGGAAAGTGTATTTTCACTTCATAGTATATTTTGAAAAGTATAGTCTATATGGGCTATATATGTAAATGTGAAATAAATAACTTTAAAATGCTTAAAGATAATTATCTTTATAAAGTTGAGGCAGGGAAGGACTTTGAGAACTAAGATGCAGAGAACTTTCATCCTGAATCTAGTTTCCATATTACTACATAATAGCATATGTGGTTAATTCTTGACCCCAATCATGTTCACTGCAGTAT
>NW_011489337.1:52461-55982 GCF_000754665.1 Bison bison bison | reverse complement strand
TGGCCAAAGTATTGGAGTTTCAGCTTTAGCATCATTCTTTCCAAAGAAATCCCAGGGCTGATCTCCTTTAGAATGGACTGCTTGGATCTCCTTGCAATCCAAGGGACTCTCAAGAGTTTTCTCCACCACCACAGTTCAAAAGCATCAATTCTTCAGTGCTCAGCCTTCTATTCACAGTCCAACTCTCACATCCATACATGACTACAGGAAAAACCATAGCCTTGACTAGACGGACCTTTGTTGGCAAAGTAATGTCTCTGCTTTTGCATATGCTGTCTAGGTTGGTCATAACTTTTCTTCCAAGGAGTAAGCGTCTTTTAATTTCATGGCTGCAGTCACCATCTGCAGTGATTTTGGAGCCCAAAAAAATAAAGTCTGACACTGTTTCTACTGTTTCCCCATCTATTGCCCATGAAATGATGGGACCAGATGCCATGATCTTCATTTTCTGAATGTTGAGCTTTAAGCCAACTTTTTCACTCTCCTCTTTCACTTTCATCAAGAGGCTTTTTAGTTCCTCTTCACTTTCTGCCATAAGGGTGATGTCATCGGCATATCTGAGGTTATTGATATTTCTCCCGGCAATCTTGATTCCAGATTGTGCTTCATCCAGCCCAGTGTTTCTTATAATGTACTCTGCATATAAGTTAAATAAGCAGAGTGACACTGTACAGCCTTGACATACTCCTTTTCCTATTTGGAACCAGTCTGTTGTTCCACGTCCAGTTCTAACTGTTGCTTCCTGACCAGCATATAGGTTTCTCAAGAAGCAGTTCAGGTGGTCTGGTATTCCCATCTCTTTCAGAATTTTCCACAGTTTATTGTGATCCACAGAGTCAAAGGCTTTGGCACAGTCAATAAAGCAGAAATAGATGTTTTTATGGTACTCTCTTGTGCCATCCTATTTCAAAAGCGCATATTGTCAGACAGGTCTGGTGAAACTCTCTCAGCCTGAGGTGTCTTTCTTATGTGATGAATAGCTTTCCAACAGACATAAAACACCTTGCTATAAACTAGCAAGGGGGCACTCTTTCTGTCCCCTTCTGATGTCTATGTCAGAAGCTTTCCCTATCTCTATTATACTTTAATAAAACTTTGCCACACAGAAGTTCCAAGTAGTCAAGCCTCGTTTCTGACCCTGGATTGAAATCCCCTGCTCCAGAGACCATGAATCCTGGCATAACACCCGGCTTAAAGGAGCAACTTTTCAGTGTAATTTTTTTCCTTTTATTTCTGTCATAGTACCCTATTTGCTTTCTTACAAGCAGTGAATAAGGCAATTCTTGCTTTATTAAATTTTCTCCTGTATTGTTTGACTCATAAGAACATAAGACACATGCAGGAAGGAGTTTTTACATGATTTCCATCCTGTTTTATTAAGTGCTGTGTTCTCACTCAGAGTATAGTTCCTGGCTTTAAATAGGTAACTTAAAAAAAATCAGATAAATAATTAAGTATTATATCTAAATTTTAGTGAGAAAATTATTGTATACTTAACCTAAGTTCAAGGCAGAATAAATTTAGTATTAAATAAAAGGAAAGAAAAATTGCTGTTGCAGGCTAGGAATTGCATGCCTAGCTAGTCTAACTGGAAAAAAATGATTGAGCTGATTATTTTTGACTCGTAATAACATCATGATGGTTCTAAAGGAATTTTTTTCTCCATGTTACACTTTCAGACCCTAATTATGTGATTTGACCCAAATGTATCTTCACACACAAATGCACTTTTAAAATTTTGTGGAAAATCCCAGTGAATTTAATTAAGAAAGAATCAGTCTTGGACACAGTCCAGCTTCAAAACTCAATGATAAATGTGGTTAGAAGGGGCAAAATGTCCAGTGATCTTTGCCCCTTTGGGGAAAAGAAGTGACATTATTTTAAGAACTGATATAAAATTTTCAGGTGGTCCTTTGTTAGGCTGAAAACATGGCATTAAAAAAAGAAAAACAATGCAAGAATGTCTCTCAAAATCTCAAGTTGACTAGTCTGTTCTACATCATGATATATTAATGAGAGGGACTAAACAACTAAATGGTATTCTTATATTTTGAAGTTGGTAGGAAAACAAATTACTAGAGACACATTTGCTTGGGAAAAGATGAATGTTATCTTCCTTCAAGACATAGGATTTGTTTATAATTTTAATCAATTGTCCTAACATGGTAAATATTTATTTTTGTGCATGTATGTGTCTATGTGTGTGCCCCATGAAATTTCTTTTAAATAATCTATAGTGTAATTAAGACAATCTTCTGAATAACCAAAAAACTTCATGAAGAAAGTGGACAGACAGCTGAATGAAATAAAATATATCCTGGAGTACTACTGCATCCTTTTGCCTTTATTGTCATACTGAATGAATAAAGAATTTGAAGTTTTTATGAGTAACTTAAGAAGTTTTCCTTCAGATTGTGACCAAGACTCCACAAGGTAACACCAACAGTGAAGACTGGGATCCAGGCTTCACAATTATGTGACTTTTATTATGTAAGGGATTAAATTCCTTTGAAATAAGTCAAGCTTAGATTTAATTCTGGTTTGACCATTGAAAAATAGGTGATCTTCACGTGTACCCCAATGTTCATTGCAGCACTGTTTATAATAGCCAGGACACGGAAGCAACCTAGATGTCCATCAGCAGATGAATGGATAAGAAAGCTGTGATACATATACACAATGGAGTATTACTCAGCCATTAAAAAGAATACGTTTGAATCAGTTCTAATGAGTGGATGAAACTGGAGCCAATTATACAGAGTGAAGTAAGCCAGAAAGAAAAACACCAATACAGTATACTAATGCATATATACGGAATTTAGAAAGATGGTAACAATAATCCTGTATATGAGACAGCAAAAGAGACACTGATGTATAGAACAGTCTTTTGGACTCTTTGGGAGAGGGTGGGATGATTTGGTAGAATGGCATTGAAATATGTATAATACCATATATAAAACGAGTCACCAGTCCAGGTTCGATGCATGATACTGGATGCTTGGGGCTGGTGCACTGGGACGACCCAGAGGGATGGTATGGGGAGGGAGGAGGGAGGAGGGTTCAGGATGGGGAACACATGTATACCTGTAGCTGATTCATTTTTATATACGGCAAAACCAATACAACATTGTAAAGTTAAATAAAATAAAATAAAGAAAAATATGTGATCTTGGGATAATTAATTAGATGTTTTAAACCTTCAGTTCAGTCACTCAGTCATATCCGACTGTTTGTGACCCCATGAATTGCAGCACGCCAGGCCTCCCTGTCCATCACCAACTCCTGGAGTTCACTCAAACTCATGTCCATCGAGTCGGTGATGCCATCCAGACATCTCATGCTCTGTCGTCCCCTTCTCCTCCTGCCACCAATCCCTCCCAGCATCAGGGTCTTTCCCAGTGAGTCAACTCTTTGCATGAGGTGGCCAAAGTATTGGAGTTTCAGCTTTAGCATCTGTCCTTCCAATGAACACCCAGGACTGATCTCCTTTATCATGGACTGGTTGGATCTCCTTGCAGTCC